>NC_083293.1:7519485-7819485 GCF_963506605.1 Zootoca vivipara | reverse complement strand
TCTGGCTTTATTTCGCTGAGTTGCTTACTCTTGAGTAGAACTGCATATTCACTCCAGCAATAAGCACCTTTGTAAAATGAACCAAATTGAAGCAGAACACATTGTTGGAGTGTCAGAATGCATAGATAGAGGCAAATAAGCGTACTATGGCTTTATTTCGCTTAGTTGCTTACTCTTGAGTAGAAATGCATCTGCTCTCCAGAAATAAGCACCTTTGTAAAATGAGCCAAATTGAAGCAGAACACATTGTTGGAGTGTCAGAATGCATAGATAGAAGGCAAATAAGCGTTCTATGGCTTTATTTCGCTGAGTTGCTTACTCTTGAGTAGAACGGCATATTCACTCCAGCAATAAGCACCTTTGTAAAATGAGCCAAATTGAAACAGAACACATTGTTGGAGTGTCAGAATGCATAGATAGAAGGCAAATAAGCGTTCTATGGCTTTATTTCGCTTAGTTCCTTACTCTTGAGTAGAACTGCATATTCACTCCAGAAATAATCACCTTTGTAAAATGAGCCAAATTGAAGCAGAACACATTGTTGGAGTGTCAGAATGCATAGATAGAAGGCAAATAAGCGTTCTATGGCTTTATTTCGCTTATTTGCTTACTCTTGAGTAGAACTGCATATTCACTCCAACAATAAGCACCTTTGTAAAATGAGCCAAATTGAAGCAGAATACATTGTTGGAGTGTCAGAATGCATAGATAGAAGGCAAATAAGCGTTCTATGGCTTTATTTCGCTTAGTTGCTTACTCTTGAGTAGAAATGCATCTGCACTCCAGACATAAGCACCTTTGTAAAATGAGCCAAATTGAAGCAGATCACATTGTTGGAGAGTCAGAATGCATAGATAGAAGGCAAATAAGCGTTCTCTGGCTTTATTTCGCTTAGTTGCTTACTCTTGAGTAGAACTGCATATTCACTCCAGCAATAAGCACCTTTGTAAAATGAACCAAATTGAAGCAGAACACATTGTTGGAGTGTCAGAATGCATAGATAGAGGCAAATAAGCGTACTATGGCTTTATTTCGCTTAGTTGCTTACTCTTGAGTAGAAATGCATCTGCTCTCCAGAAATAAGCACCTTTGTAAAATGAGCCAAATTGAAGCAGAACACAATGTTGGAGTGTCAGAATGCATAGAGAGAAGGCAAATAAGCGTACTATGGCTTTATTTCGCTTAGTTGCTTACTCTTGAGTAGAAATGCATCTGCTCTCCAGAAATTAGCACCTTTGTAAAATGAGCCAAATTGAAGCAGAACACATTGTTGGAGTGTCAGAATGCATAGATAGAAGGCAAATAAGCGTTCTCTGGCTTTATTTCGCTGAGTTGCTTACTCTTGAGTAGAACGGCATATTCACTCCAGCAATAAGCACCTTTGTAAAATGAGCCAAATTGAAACAGAACACATTGTTGGAGTGTCAGAATGCATAGATAGAAGGCAAATAAGCGTTCTATGGCTTTATTTCGCTTAGTTCCTTACTCTTGAGTAGAACTGCATATTCACTCCAGAAATAAGCACCTTTGTAAAATGAGCCAAATTGAAACAGAACACATTGTTGGAGTGTCAGAATGCATAGATAGAAGGCAAATAAGCGTTCTATGGCTTTATTTCGCTTAGTTGCTTACTCTTGAGTAGAAATGCATCTGCACTCCAGACATAAGCACCTTTGTAAAATGAGCCAAATTGAAGCAGATCACATTGTTGGAGAGTCAGAATGCATAGATAGAAGGCAAATAAGCGTTCTCTGGCTTTATTTCGCTGAGTTGCTTACTCTTGAGTAGAACTGCATCTGCTGTCCAGAAATGAGGACCTTTGTAAAATGAGCCAAATTGAAGCAGAATACATTGTTGGAGTGTCAGAATGCAAAGATAGAAGGCTAATAAGCGTTCTATGGCTTTATTTCGCTTAGTTGCTTACTCTTTAGTAGAAATGCATCTGCACTCCAGGAATGATCACCTTTGTAAAATGAGCCAAATTGAAGCAGAACACATTGTTGGAGTGTCAGAATGCATAGATAGAAGGCAAATAAGCGTTCTATGGCTTTATTTCGCTGAGTTGCTTACTCTTGAGTAGAACTGCATATTCACTCCAGCAATAAGCACCTTTGTAAAATGAACCAAATTGAAGCAGAACACATTGTTGGAGTGTCAGAATGCATAGATAGAGGCAAATAAGCGTACTATGGCTTTATTTAGCTTAGTTGCTTACTCTTGAGTAGAAATGCATCTGCTCTCCAGAAATAAGCACCTTTGTAAAATGAGCCAAATTGAAGCAGAACACAATGTTGGAGTGTCAGAATGCATAGAGAGAAGGCAAATAAGCGTACTATGGCTTTATTTCGCTTAGTTGCTTACTCTTGAGTAGAACTGCATGTTAACTCCAGAAATAATCACCTTTGTAAAATGAGCCAAATTGAAGCAGAACACATTGTTGGAGTGTCAGAATGCATAGATAGAAGGCAAATAAGCGTTCTCTGGCTTTATTTCGCTGAGTTGCTTACTCTTGAGTAGAACGGCATATTCACTCCAGCAATAAGCACCTTTGTAAAATGAGCCAAATTGAAACAGAACACATTGTTGGAGTGTCAGAATGCATAGATAGAAGGCAAATAAGCGTTCTATGGCTTTATTTCGCTTAGTTCCTTACTCTTGAGTAGAACTGCATATTCACTCCAGAAATAATCACCTTTGTAAAATGAGCCAAATTGAAGCAGAACACATTGTTGGAGTGTCAGAATGCATAGATAGAAGGCAAATAAGCGTTCTATGGCTTTATTTCGCTTATTTGCTTACTCTTGAGTAGAACTGCATATTCACTCCAACAATAAGCACCTTTGTAAAATGAGCCAAATTGAAGCAGAATACATTGTTGGAGTGTCAGAATGCATAGATAGAAGGCAAATAAGCGTTCTATGGCTTTATTTCGCTTAGTTGCTTACTCTTGAGTAGAAATGCATCTGCACTCCAGACATAAGCACCTTTGTAAAATGAGCCAAACTGAAGCAGATCACATTGTTGGAGAGTCAGAATGCATAGATAGAAGGCAAATAAGCGTTCTATGGCTTTATTTCGCTTATTTGCTTACTCTTGAGTAGAACTGCATATTCACTCCAACAATAAGCACCTTTGTAAAATGAGCCAAATTGAAGCAGAATACATTGTTGGAGTGTCAGAATGCATAGATAGAAGGCAAATAAGCGTTCTCTGGCTTTATTTCGCTGAGTTGCTTACTCTTGAGTAGAAATGCACATTCACTCCAGCAATAAGCACCTTCGTAAAATGAGCCAAATTGAAGCAGAACACATTGTTGGAGTGTCAGAATGCATAGATAGAGGCAAATAAGCGTTCTATGGCTTTATTTCGCTTAGTTGCTTACTCTTGAGTAGAAATGCATCTGCTCTCCAGAAATAAGCACCTTTGTAAAATGAGCCAAATTGAAGCAGAACACAATGTTGGAGTGTCAGAATGCATAGATAGAAGGCAAATAAGCGTTCTATGGCTTTATTTCGCTTAGTTGCTTACTCTTGAGTAGAACTGCATATTCACTCCAGCAATAATCACCTTTGTAAAATGAGCCAAATTGAAGCAGAACAAATTGTTGGAGTGTCAGAATGCATAGATAGAAGGCAAATAAGCGTACTATGGCTTTATTTCGCTTAGTTGCTTACTCTTGAGTAGAAATGCATCTGCTCTCCAGAAATAAGCACCTTTGTAAAATGAGCCAAATTGAAGCAGAACACATTGTTGGAGTGTCAGAATGCATAGATAGAAGGCAAATAAGCGTTCTATGGCTTTATTTCGCTTAGTTGCTTACTCTTGAGTAGAACGGCATATTCACTCCAGCAATAATCACCTTTGTAAAATGAGCCAAATTGAAGCAGAACAAATTGTTGGAGTGTCAGAATGCATAGATAGAAGGCAAATAAGCGTACTATGGCTTTATTTCGCTTAGTTGCTTACTCTTGAGTAGAACTGCATGTTCACTCCAGAAATAATCACCTTTGTAAAATGAGCCAAATTGAAGCAGAACACATTGTTGCAGTGTCAGAATGCATAGATAGAAGGCAAATAAGCGTTCTATGGCTTTACTTCGCTTAGTTGCTTACTCTTGAGTAGAAATGCATCTGCTCTCCAGAAATAAGCACCTTTGTAACATGAGCCAAATTGAAGCAGAACACATTGTTGGAGTGTCAGAATGCATAGATAGAAGGCAAATAAGCGTTCTTTGGCTTTATTTCGCTTAGTTGCTTACTCTTGAGTAGAAATGCATCTGCACTCCAGGAATAATCACCTTTGTAAAATGAGCCAAATTGAAGCAGAACACATTGTTGGAGTGTCAGAATGCATAGATAGAAGGCAAATAAGCGTTCTATGGCTTTATTTCGCTGAGTTGCTTACTCTTGAGTAGAACTGCATATTCACTCCAGCAATAAGCACCTTTGTAAAATGAACCAAATTGAAGCAGAACACATTGTTGGAGTGTCAGAATGCATAGATAGAGGCAAATAAGCGTACTATGGCTTTATTTCGCTTAGTTGCTTACTCTTGAGTAGAAATGCATCTGCTCTCCAGAAATAAGCACCTTTGTAAAATGAGCCAAATTGAAGCAGAACACAATGTTGGAGTGTCAGAATGCATAGAGAGAAGGCAAATAAGCGTACTATGGCTTTATTTCGCTTAGTTGCTTACTCTTGAGTAGAACTGCATGTTCACTCCAGAAATAATCACCTTTGTAAAATGAGCCAAATTGAAGCAGAACACATTGTTGGAGTGTCAGAATGCATAGATAGAAGGCAAATAAGCGTTCTCTGGCTTTATTTCGCTGAGTTGCTTACGCTTGAGTAGAACGGCATATTCACTCCAGCAATAAGCACCTTTGTAAAATGAGCCAAATTGAAACAGAACACATTGGTGGAGTGTCAGAATGCATAGATAGAGGCAAATAAGCGTTCTATGGCTTTATTTCGCTTATTTGCTTACTCTTGAGTAGAACTGCATATTCACTCCAACAATAAGCACCTTTGTAAAATGAGCCAAATTGAAGCAGAACACATTGTTGGAGTGTCAGAATGCATAGATAGAAGGCAAATAAGCGTTCTATGGCTTTATTTCGCTTAGTTGCTTACTCTTGAGTAGAAATGCATCTGCTCTCCAGAAATAAGCACCTTTGTAAAATGAGCCAAATTGAAGCAGAACACATTGTTGGAGTGTCAGAATGCATAGATAGAAGGCAAATAAGCGTTCTATGGCTTTATTTCGCTAAGTTGCTTACTCTTGAGTAGAACTGCATCTGCTCTCCAGAAATGAGGACCTTTGTAAAATGAGCCAAATTGAAGCAGAACACATTGTCGGAGTGTCAGAATGCATAGATAGAAGGCAAATAAGCGTTCTCTGGCTTTATTTCGCTGAGTTGCTTACTCTTGAGTAGAAATGCACATTCACTCCAGCAATAAGCACCTTCGTAAAATGAGCCAAATTGAAGCAGAACACATTGTTGGAGTGTCAGAATGCATAGATAGAGGCAAATAAGCGTTCTATGGCTTTATTTCGCTGAGTTGCTTACTCTTGAGTAGAAATGCACATTCACTCCAGCAATAAGCACCTTCGTAAAATGAGCCAAATTGAAGCAGAACACATTGTTGGAGTGTCAGAATGCATAGATAGAGGCAAATAAGCGTTCTATGGCTTTATTTCGCTTAGTTGCTTACTCTTGAGTAGAAATGCATCTGCTCTCCAGAAATAAGCACCTTTGTAAAATGAGCCAAATTGAAGCAGAACACAATGTTGGAGTGTCAGAATGCATAGATAGAAGGCAAATAAGCGTTCTATGGCTTTATTTCGCTTAGTTGCTTACTCTTGAGTAGAACTGCATATTCACTCCAGCAATAATCACCTTTGTAAAATGAGCCAAATTGAAGCAGAACACATTGTTGGAGTGTCAGAATGCATAGATAGAAGGCAAATAAGCGTACTATGGCTTTATTTCGCTTATTTGCTTACTCTTGAGTAGAACTGCATGTTCACTCCAGAAATAATCACCTTTGTAAAATGAGCCAAATTGAAGCAGAATACATTGTTGGAGTGTCAGAATGCATAGATAGAAGGCAAATAAGCGTTCTCTGGCTTTATTTCGCTGAGTTGCTTACTCTTGAGTAGAACGGCATATTCACTCCAGCAATAAGCACCTTTGTAAAATGAGCCAAATTGAAACAGAACACATTGTTGGAGTGTCAGAATGCATAGATAGAAGGCAAATAAGCGTTCTATGGCTTTATTTCGCTTAGTTCCTTACTCTTGAGTAGAACTGCATATTCACTCCAGAAATAAGCACCTTTGTAAAATGAGCCAAACTGAAGCAGATCACATTGTTGGAGAGTCAGAATGCATAGATAGAAGGCAAATAAGCGTTCTATGGCTTTATTTCGCTTATTTGCTTACTCTTGAGTAGAACTGCATATTCACTCCAACAATAAGCACCTTTGTAAAATGAGCCAAATTGAAGCAGAATACATTGTTGGAGTGTCAGAATGCATAGATAGAAGGCAAATAAGCGTTCTCTGGCTTTATTTCGCTGAGTTGCTTACTCTTGAGTAGAAATGCACATTCACTCCAGCAATAAGCACCTTCGTAAAATGAGCCAAATTGAAGCAGAACACATTGTTGGAGTGTCAGAATGCATAGATAGAGGCAAATAAGCGTTCTATGGCTTTATTTCGCTTAGTTGCTTACTCTTGAGTAGAAATGCATCTGCTCTCCAGAAATAAGCACCTTTGTAAAATGAGCCAAATTGAAGCAGAACACAATGTTGGCGTGTCAGAATGCATAGATAGAAGGCAAATAAGCGTTCTATGGCTTTATTTCGCTTAGTTGCTTACTCTTGAGTAGAACTGCATATTCACTCCAGCAATAATCACCTTTGTAAAATGAGCCAAATTGAAGCAGAACAAATTGTTGGAGTGTCAGAATGCATAGCTAGAAGGCAAATAAGCGTACTATGGCTTTATTTCGCTTAGTTGCTTACTCTTGAGTAGAACTGCATGTTCACTCCAGAAATAATCACCTTTGTAAAATGAGCCAAATTGAAGCAGAACACATTGTTGGAGTGTCAGAATGCATAGATAGAAGGCAAATAAGCGTTCCCTGGCTTTATTTCGCTGAGTTGCTTACTCTTGAGTAGAACGGCATATTCACTCCAGTAATAAGCACCTTTGTAAAATGAGCCAAATTGAAGCAGAACACATTGTTGGAGTGTCAGAATGCATAGATAGAAGGCAAATAAGCGTTCTATGGCTTTATTTCGCTTAGTTGCTTACTCTTGAGTAGAACTGCATATTCACTCCAGCAATAAGCACCTTTGTAAAATGAGCCAAATTGAAGCAGAACACATTGTTGGAGTGTCAGAATGCATAGATAGAAGGCAAATAAGCGTTCTATGGCTTTACTTCGCTTAGTTGCTTACTCTTGAGTAGAAATGCATCTGCTCTCCAGAAATAAGCACCTTTGTAACATGAGCCAAATTGAAGCAGAACACATTGTTGGAGTGTCAGAATGCATAGATAGAAGGCTAATAAGCGTTCTATGGCTTTATTTCGCTTAGTTGCTTACTCTTTAGTAGAAATGCATCTGCACTCCAGGAATAATCACCTTTGTAAAATGAGCCAAATTGAAGCAGAACACATTGTTGGAGTGTCAGAATGCATAGATAGAAGGCAAATAAGCGTTCTATGGCTTTATTTCGCTGAGTTGCTTACTCTTGAGTAGAACTGCATATTCACTCCAGCAATAAGCACCTTTGTAAAATGAACCAAATTGAAGCAGAACACATTGTTGGAGTGTCAGAATGCATAGATAGAAGGCTAATAAGCGTTCTATGGCTTTATTTCGCTTAGTTGCTTACTCGTTAGTAGAAATGCATCTGCACTCCAGGAATAATCACCTTTGTAAAATGAGCCAAATTGAAGCAGAACACATTGTTGGAGTGTCAGAATGCATAGATAGAAGGCAAATAAGCGTTCTATGGCTTTATTTCGCTGAGTTGCTTACTCTTGAGTAGAACTGCATATTCACTCCAGCAATAAGCACCTTTGTAAAATGAGCCAAATTGAAGCAGAACACAATGTTGGAGTGTCAGAATGCATAGAGAGAAGGCAAATAAGCGTACTATGGCTTTATTTCGCTTAGTTGCTTACTCTTGAGTAGAACTGCATGTTCACTCCAGAAATAATCACCTTTGTAAAATGAGCCAAATTGAAGCAGAACACATTGTTGGAGTGTCAGAATGCATAGATAGAGGCAAATAAGCGTACTATGGCTTTATTTCGCTTAGTTGCTTACTCTTGAGTAGAAATGCATCTGCTCTCCAGAAATAAGCACCTTTGTAAAATGAGCCAAATTGAAGCAGAACACAATGTTGGAGTGTCAGAATGCATAGAGAGAAGGCAAATAAGCGTACTATGGCTTTATTTCGCTTAGTTGCTTACTCTTGAGTAGAACTGCATGTTCACTCCAGAAATAATCACCTTTGTAAAATGAGCCAAATTGAAGCAGAACACATTGTTGGAGTGTCAGAATGCATAGATAGAAGGCAAATAAGCGTTCTCTGGCTTTATTTCGCTGAGTTGCTTACTCTTGAGTAGAACGGCATATTCACTCCAGCAATAAGCACCTTTGTAAAATGAGCCAAATTGAAGCAGAATACATTGTTGGAGTGTCAGAATGCATAGATAGAAGGCAAATAAGCGTTCTCTGGCTTTATTTCGCTGAGTTGCTTACTCTTGAGTAGAACGGCATATTCACTCCAGCAATAAGCACCTTTGTAAAATGAGCCAAATTGAAACAGAACACATTGTTGGAGTGTCAGAATGCATAGAGAGAAGGCAAATAAGCGTACTATGGCTTTATTTCGCTTAGTTGCTTACTCTTGAGTAGAACTGCATATTCACTCCAGCAATAAGCACCTTTGTAAAATGAACCAAATTGAAGCAGAACACATTGTTGGAGTGTCAGAATGCATAGATAGAAGGCTAATAAGCGTTCTATGGCTTTATTTCGCTTAGTTGCTTACTCGTTAGTAGAAATGCATCTGCACTCCAGGAATAATCACCTTTGTAAAATGAGCCAAATTGAAGCAGAACACATTGTTGGAGTGTCAGAATGCATAGATAGAAGGCAAATAAGCGTTCTATGGCTTTATTTCGCTGAGTTGCTTACTCTTGAGTAGAACTGCATATTCACTCCAGCAATAAGCACCTTTGTAAAATGAGCCAAATTGAAACAGAACACATTGTTGGAGTGTCAGAATGCATAGATAGAAGGCAAATAAGCGTTCTATGGCTTTATTTCGCTTAGTTCCTTACTCTTGAGTAGAACTGCATATTCACTCCAGAAATAATCACCTTTGTAAAATGAGCCAAATTGAAGCAGAACACATTGTTGGAGTGTCAGAATGCATAGATAGAAGGCAAATAAGCGTTCTATGGCTTTATTTCGCTTATTTGCTTACTCTTGAGTAGAACTGCATATTCACTCCAACAATAAGCACCTTTGTAAAATGAGCCAAATTGAAGCAGAATACATTGTTGGAGTGTCAGAATGCATAGATAGAAGGCAAATAAGCGTTCTATGGCTTTATTTCGCTTAGTTGCTTACTCTTGAGTAGAAATGCATCTGCACTCCAGACATAAGCACCTTTGTAAAATGAGCCAAACTGAAGCAGATCACATTGTTGGAGAGTCAGAATGCATAGATAGAAGGCAAATAAGCGTTCTATGGCTTTATTTCGCTTATTTGCTTACTCTTGAGTAGAACTGCATATTCACTCCAACAATAAGCACCTTTGTAAAATGAGCCAAATTGAAGCAGAATACATTGTTGGAGTGTCAGAATGCATAGATAGAAGGCAAATAAGCGTTCTCTGGCTTTATTTCGCTGAGTTGCTTACTCTTGAGTAGAAATGCACATTCACTCCAGCAATAAGCACCTTCGTAAAATGAGCCAAATTGAAGCAGAACACATTGTTGGAGTGTCAGAATGCATAGATAGAGGCAAATAAGCGTTCTATGGCTTTATTTCGCTTAGTTGCTTACTCTTGAGTAGAAATGCATCTGCTCTCCAGAAATAAGCACCTTTGTAAAATGAGCCAAATTGAAGCAGAACACAATGTTGGAGTGTCAGAATGCATAGATAGAAGGCAAATAAGCGTTCTATGGCTTTATTTCGCTTAGTTGCTTACTCTTGAGTAGAACTGCATATTCACTCCAGCAATAATCACCTTTGTAAAATGAGCCAAATTGAAGCAGAACAAATTGTTGGAGTGTCAGAATGCATAGATAGAAGGCAAATAAGCGTACTATGGCTTTATTTCGCTTAGTTGCTTACTCTTGAGTAGAACTGCATGTTCACTCCAGAAATAATCACCTTTGTAAAATGAGCCAAATTGAAGCAGAACACATTGTTGGAGTGTCAGAATGCATAGATAGAAGGCAAATAAGCGTTCCCTGGCTTTATTTCGCTGAGTTGCTTACTCTTGAGTAGAACGGCATATTCACTCCAGTAATAAGCACCTTTGTAAAATGAGCCAAATTGAAGCAGAACACATTGTTGGAGTGTCAGAATGCATAGATAGAAGGCAAATAAGCGTTCTATGGCTTTATTTCGCTTAGTTGCTTACTCTTGAGTAGAACTGCATATTCACTCCAGCAATAAGCACCTTTGTAAAATGAGCCAAATTGAAGCAGAACACATTGTTGGAGTGTCAGAATGCATAGATAGAAGGCAAATAAGCGTTCTATGGCTTTACTTCGCTTAGTTGCTTACTCTTGAGTAGAAATGCATCTGCTCTCCAGAAATAAGCACCTTTGTAACATGAGCCAAATTGAAGCAGAACACATTGTTGGAGTGTCAGAATGCATAGATAGAAGGCTAATAAGCGTTCTATGGCTTTATTTCGCTTAGTTGCTTACTCTTTAGTAGAAATGCATCTGCACTCCAGGAATAATCACCTTTGTAAAATGAGCCAAATTGAAGCAGAACACATTGTTGGAGTGTCAGAATGCATAGATAGAAGGCAAATAAGCGTTCTATGGCTTTATTTCGCTGAGTTGCTTACTCTTGAGTAGAACTGCATATTCACTCCAGCAATAAGCACCTTTGTAAAATGAACCAAATTGAAGCAGAACACATTGTTGGAGTGTCAGAATGCATAGATAGAAGGCTAATAAGCGTTCTATGGCTTTATTTCGCTTAGTTGCTTACTCGTTAGTAGAAATGCATCTGCACTCCAGGAATAATCACCTTTGTAAAATGAGCCAAATTGAAGCAGAACACATTGTTGGAGTGTCAGAATGCATAGATAGAAGGCAAATAAGCGTTCTATGGCTTTATTTCGCTGAGTTGCTTACTCTTGAGTAGAACTGCATATTCACTCCAGCAATAAGCACCTTTGTAAAATGAACCAAATTGAAGCAGAACACATTGTTGGAGTGTCAGAATGCATAGATAGAAGGCTAATAAGCGTTCTATGGCTTTATTTCGCTTAGTTGCTTACTCGTTAGTAGAAATGCATCTGCACTCCAGGAATAATCACCTTTGTAAAATGAGCCAAATTGAAGCAGAACACATTGTTGGAGTGTCAGAATGCATAGATAGAAGGCAAATAAGCGTTCTATGGCTTTATTTCGCTGAGTTGCTTACTCTTGAGTAGAACTGCATATTCACTCCAGCAATAAGCACCTTTGTAAAATGAACCAAATTGAAGCAGAACACATTGTTGGAGTGTCAGAATGCATAGATAGAGGCAAATAAGCGTACTATGGCTTTATTTCGCTTAGTTGCTTACTCTTGAGTAGAAATGCATCTGCTCTCCAGAAATAAGCACCTTTGTAAAATGAGCCAAATTGAAGCAGAACACAATGTTGGAGTGTCAGAATGCATAGAGAGAAGGCAAATAAGCGTACTATGGCTTTATTTCGCTTAGTTGCTTACTCTTGAGTAGAACTGCATGTTCACTCCAGAAATAATCACCTTTGTAAAATGAGCCAAATTGAAGCAGAACACATTGTTGGAGTGTCAGAATGCATAGATAGAAGGCAAATAAGCGTTCTCTGGCTTTATTTCGCTGAGTTGCTTACTCTTGAGTAGAACGGCATATTCACTCCAGCAATAAGCACCTTTGTAAAATGAGCCAAATTGAAGCAGAATACATTGTTGGAGTGTCAGAATGCATAGATAGAAGGCAAATAAGCGTTCTCTGGCTTTATTTCGCTGAGTTGCTTACTCTTGAGTAGAACGGCATATTCACTCCAGCAATAAGCACCTTTGTAAAATGAGCCAAATTGAAACAGAACACATTGTTGGAGTGTCAGAATGCATAGATAGAAGGCAAATAAGCGTTCTATGGCTTTATTTCGCTTAGTTCCTTACTCTTGAGTAGAACTGCATATTCACTCCAGAAATAATCACCTTTGTAAAATGAGCCAAATTGAAGCAGAACACATTGTTGGAGTGTCAGAATGCATAGATAGAAGGCAAATAAGCGTTCTATGGCTTTATTTCGCTTATTTGCTTACTCTTGAGTAGAACTGCATATTCACTCCAACAATAAGCACCTTTGTAAAATGAGCCAAATTGAAGCAGAATACATTGTTGGAGTGTCAGAATGCATAGATAGAAGGCAAATAAGCGTTCTATGGCTTTATTTCGCTTAGTTGCTTACTCTTGAGTAGAAATGCATCTGCACTCCAGACATAAGCACCTTTGTAAAATGAGCCAAACTGAAGCAGATCACATTGTTGGAGAGTCAGAATGCATAGATAGAAGGCAAATAAGCGTTCTATGGCTTTATTTCGCTTATTTGCTTACTCTTGAGTAGAACTGCATATTCACTCCAACAATAAGCACCTTTGTAAAATGAGCCAAATTGAAGCAGAATACATTGTTGGAGTGTCAGAATGCATAGATAGAAGGCAAATAAGCGTTCTCTGGCTTTATTTCGCTGAGTTGCTTACTCTTGAGTAGAAATGCACATTCACTCCAGCAATAAGCACCTTCGTAAAATGAGCCAAATTGAAGCAGAACACATTGTTGGAGTGTCAGAATGCATAGATAGAGGCAAATAAGCGTTCTATGGCTTTATTTCGCTTAGTTGCTTACTCTTGAGTAGAAATGCATCTGCTCTCCAGAAATAAGCACCTTTGTAAAATGAGCCAAATTGAAGCAGAACACAATGTTGGAGTGTCAGAATGCATAGATAGAAGGCAAATAAGCGTTCTATGGCTTTACTTCGCTTAGTTGCTTACTCTTGAGTAGAACTGCATATTCACTCCAACAATAATCACCTTTGTAAAATGAGCCAAATTGAAGCAGAACAAATTGTTGGAGTGTCAGAATGCATAGATAGAAGGCAAATAAGCGTACTATGGCTTTATTTCGCTTAGTTGCTTACTCTTGAGTAGAACTGCATGTTCACTCCAGAAATAATCACCTTTGTAAAATGAGCCAAATTGAAGCAGAACACATTGTTGGAGTGTCAGAATGCATAGATAGAAGGCAAATAAGCGTTCCCTGGCTTTATTTCGCTGAGTTGCTTACTCTTGAGTAGAACGGCATATTCACTCCAGTAATAAGCACCTTTGTAAAATGAGCCAAATTGAAGCAGAACACATTGTTGGAGTGTCAGAATGCATAGATAGAAGGCAAATAAGCGTTCTATGGCTTTATTTCGCTTAGTTGCTTACTCTTGAGTAGAACTGCATATTCACTCCAGCAATAAGCACCTTTGTAAAATGAGCCAAATTGAAGCAGAACACATTGTTGGAGTGTCAGAATGCATAGATAGAAGGCAAATAAGCGTTCTATGGCTTTACTTCGCTTAGTTGCTTACTCTTGAGTAGAAATGCATCTGCTCTCCAGAAATAAGCACCTTTGTAACATGAGCCAAATTGAAGCAGAACACATTGTTGGAGTGTCAGAATGCATAGATAGAAGGCAAATAAGCGTTCTTTGGCTTTATTTCGCTTAGTTGCTTACTCTTGAGTAGAAATGCATCTGCACTCCAGGAATAGTCACCTTTGTAAAATGAGCCAAATTGAAGCAGAACACATTGTTGGAGTGTCAGAATGCATAGATAGAAGGCTAATAAGCGTTCTATGGCTTTATTTCGCTTAGTTGCTTACTCTTTAGTAGAAATGCATCTGCACTCCAGGAATAATCACCTTTGTAAAATGAGCCAAATTGAAGCAGAACACATTGTTGGAGTGTCAGAATGCATAGATAGAAGGCAAATAAGCGTTCTATGGCTTTATTTCGCTGAGTTGCTTACTCTTGAGTAGAACTGCATATTCACTCCAGCAATAAGCACCTTTGTAAAATGAACCAAATTGAAGCAGAACACATTGTTGGAGTGTCAGAATGCATAGATAGAAGGCTAATAAGCGTTCTATGGCTTTATTTCGCTTAGTTGCTTACTCGTTAGTAGAAATGCATCTGCACTCCAGGAATAATCACCTTTGTAAAATGAGCCAAATTGAAGCAGAACACATTGTTGGAGTGTCAGAATGCATAGATAGAAGGCAAATAAGCGTTCTATGGCTTTATTTCGCTGAGTTGCTTACTCTTGAGTAGAACTGCATATTCACTCCAGCAATAAGCACCTTTGTAAAATGAACCAAATTGAAGCAGAACACATTGTTGGAGTGTCAGAATGCATAGATAGAGGCAAATAAGCGTACTATGGCTTTATTTCGCTTAGTTGCTTACTCTTGAGTAGAAATGCATCTGCTCTCCAGAAATAAGCACCTTTGTAAAATGAGCCAAATTGAAGCAGAACACAATGTTGGAGTGTCAGAATGCATAGAGAGAAGGCAAATAAGCGTACTATGGCTTTATTTCGCTTAGTTGCTTACTCTTGAGTAGAACTGCATGTTCACTCCAGAAATAATCACCTTTGTAAAATGAGCCAAATTGAAGCAGAACCCATTGTTGGAGTGTCAGAATGCATAGATAGAAGGCAAATAAGCGTTCTCTGGCTTTATTTCGCTGAGTTGCTTACTCTTGAGTAGAACGGCATATTCACTCCAGCAATAAGCACCTTTGTAAAATGAGCCAAATTGAAGCAGAATACATTGTTGGAGTGTCAGAATGCATAGATAGAAGGCAAATAAGCGTTCTCTGGCTTTATTTCGCTGAGTTGCTTACTCTTGAGTAGAACTGCATATTCACTCCAGCAATAAGCACCTTTGTAAAATGAACCAAATTGAAGCAGAACACATTGTTGGAGTGTCAGAATGCATAGATAGAGGCAAATAAGCGTACTATGGCTTTATTTCGCTTAGTTGCTTACTCTTGAGTAGAAATGCATCTGCTCTCCAGAAATAAGCACCTTTGTAAAATGAGCCAAATTGAAGCAGAACACAATGTTGGAGTGTCAGAATGCATAGAGAGAAGGCAAATAAGCGTACTATGGCTTTATTTCGCTTAGTTGCTTACTCTTGAGTAGAACTGCATGTTCACTCCAGAAATAATCACCTTTGTAAAATGAGCCAAATTGAAGCAGAACCCATTGTTGGAGTGTCAGAATGCATAGATAGAAGGCAAATAAGCGTTCTCTGGCTTTATTTCGCTGAGTTGCTTACTCTTGAGTAGAACGGCATATTCACTCCAGCAATAAGCACCTTTGTAAAATGAGCCAAATTGAAGCAGAATACATTGTTGGAGTGTCAGAATGCATAGATAGAAGGCAAATAAGCGTTCTCTGGCTTTATTTCGCTGAGTTGCTTACTCTTGAGTAGAACGGCATATTCACTCCAGCAATAAGCACCTTTGTAAAATGAGCCAAATTGAAACAGAACACATTGTTGGAGTGTCAGAATGCATAGATAGAAGGCAAATAAGCGTTCTATGGCTTTATTTCGCTTAGTTCCTTACTCTTGAGTAGAACTGCATATTCACTCCAGAAATAATCACCTTTGTAAAATGAGCCAAATTGAAGCAGAACACATTGTTGGAGTGTCAGAATGCATAGATAGAAGGCAAATAAGCGTTCTATGGCTTTATTTCGCTTATTTGCTTACTCTTGAGTAGAACTGCATATTCACTCCAACAATAAGCACCTTTGTAAAATGAGCCAAATTGAAGCAGAATACATTGTTGGAGTGTCAGAATGCATAGATAGAAGGCAAATAAGCGTTCTATGGCTTTATTTCGCTTAGTTGCTTACTCTTGAGTAGAAATGCATCTGCACTCCAGAAATAAGCACCTTTGTAAAATGAGCCAAACTGAAGCAGATCACATTGTTGGAGAGTCAGAATGCATAGATAGAAGGCAAATAAGCGTTCTATGGCTTTATTTCGCTTATTTGCTTACTCTTGAGTAGAACTGCATATTCACTCCAACAATAAGCACCTTTGTAAAATGAGCCAAATTGAAGCAGAATACATTGTTGGAGTGTCAGAATGCATAGATAGAAGGCAAATAAGCGTTCTCTGGCTTTATTTCGCTGAGTTGCTTACTCTTGAGTAGAAATGCACATTCACTCCAGCAATAAGCACCTTCGTAAAATGAGCCAAATTGAAGCAGAACACATTGTTGGAGTGTCAGAATGCATAGATAGAGGCAAATAAGCGTTCTATGGCTTTATTTCGCTTAGTTGCTTACTCTTGAGTAGAAATGCATCTGCTCTCCAGAAATAAGCACCTTTGTAAAATGAGCCAAATTGAAGCAGAACACAATGTTGGAGTGTCAGAATGCATAGATAGAAGGCAAATAAGCGTTCTATGGCTTTATTTCGCTTAGTTGCTTACTCTTGAGTAGAACTGCATATTCACTCCAGCAATAATCACCTTTGTAAAATGAGCCAAATTGAAGCAGAACAAATTGTTGGAGTGTCAGAATGCATAGATAGAAGGCAAATAAGCGTACTATGGCTTTATTTCGCTTAGTTGCTTACTCTTGAGTAGAACTGCATGTTCACTCCAGAAATAATCACCTTTGTAAAATGAGCCAAATTGAAGCAGAACACATTGTTGGAGTGTCAGAATGCATAGATAGAAGGCAAATAAGCGTTCCCTGGCTTTATTTCGCTGAGTTGCTTACTCTTGAGTAGAACGGCATATTCACTCCAGTAATAAGCACCTTTGTAAAATGAGCCAAATTGAAGCAGAACACATTGTTGGAGTGTCAGAATGCATAGATAGAAGGCAAATAAGCGTTCTATGGCTTTATTTCGCTTAGTTGCTTACTCTTGAGTAGAACTGCATATTCACTCCAGCAATAAGCACCTTTGTAAAATGAGCCAAATTGAAGCAGAACACATTGTTGGAGTGTCAGAATGCATAGATAGAAGGCAAATAAGCGTTCTATGGCTTTACTTCGCTTAGTTGCTTACTCTTGAGTAGAAATGCATCTGCTCTCCAGAAATAAGCACCTTTGTAACATGAGCCAAATTGAAGCAGAACACATTGTTGGAGTGTCAGAATGCATAGATAGAAGGCAAATAAGCGTTCTTTGGCTTTATTTCGCTTAGTTGCTTACTCTTGAGTAGAAATGCATCTGCACTCCAGGAATAGTCACCTTTGTAAAATGAGCCAAATTGAAGCAGAACACATTGTTGGAGTGTCAGAATGCATAGATAGAAGGCTAATAAGCGTTCTATGGCTTTATTTCGCTTAGTTGCTTACTCTTTAGTAGAAATGCATCTGCACTCCAGGAATAATCACCTTTGTAAAATGAGCCAAATTGAAGCAGAACACATTGTTGGAGTGTCAGAATGCATAGATAGAAGGCAAATAAGCGTTCTATGGCTTTATTTCGCTGAGTTGCTTACTCTTGAGTAGAACTGCATATTCACTCCAGCAATAAGCACCTTTGTAAAATGAACCAAATTGAAGCAGAACACATTGTTGGAGTGTCAGAATGCATAGATAGAAGGCTAATAAGCGTTCTATGGCTTTATTTCGCTTAGTTGCTTACTCGTTAGTAGAAATGCATCTGCACTCCAGGAATAATCACCTTTGTAAAATGAGCCAAATTGAAGCAGAACACATTGTTGGAGTGTCAGAATGCATAGATAGAAGGCAAATAAGCGTACTATGGCTTTATTTCGCTTAGTTGCTTACTCTTGAGTAGAACTGCATGTTCACTCCAGAAATAATCACCTTTGTAAAATGAGCCAAATTGAAGCAGAACACATTGTTGGAGTGTCAGAATGCATAGATAGAAGGCAAATAAGCGTTCTCTGGCTTTATTTCGCTGAGTTGCTTACTCTTGAGTAGAACGGCATATTCACTCCAGCAATAAGCACCTTTGTAAAATGAGCCAAATTGAAACAGAACACATTGGTGGAGTGTCAGAATGCATAGATAGAGGCAAATAAGCGTTCTATGGCTTTATTTCGCTTATTTGCTTACTCTTGAGTAGAACTGCATATTCACTCCAACAATAAGCACCTTTGTAAAATGAGCCAAATTGAAGCAGAATACATTGTTGGAGTGTCAGAATGCATAGATAGAAGGCAAATAAGCGTTCTATGGCTTTATTTCGCTTAGTTGCTTACTCTTGAGTAGAAATGCATCTGCTCTCCAGAAATAAGCACCTTTGTAAAATGAGCCAAATTGAAGCAGAACACATTGTTGGAGTGTCAGAATGCATAGATAGAAGGCAAATAAGCGTTCTATGGCTTTATTTCGCTGAGTTGCTTACTCTTGAGTAGAACTGCATCTGCTCTCCAGAAATGAGGACCTTTGTAAAATGAGCCAAATTGAAGCAGAACACATTGTCGGAGTGTCAGAATGCATAGATCGAAGGCAAATAAGCGTTCTCTGGCTTTATTTCGCTGAGTTGCTTACTCTTGAGTAGAACTGCACATTCACTCCAGCAATAAGCACCTTCGTAAAATGAGCCAAATTGAAGCAGAACACATTGTTGGAGTGTCAGAATGCATAGATAGAGGCAAATAAGCGTTCTATGGCTTTATATCGCTTAGTTGCTTACTCTTGAGTAGAAATGCATCTGCTCTCCAGAAATAAGCACCTTTGTAAAATGAGCCAAATTGAAGCAGAACACATTGTTGGAGTGTCAGAATGCATAGATAGAAGGCAAATAAGCGTTCTATGGCTTTATAACGCTTAGTTGCTTACTCTTGAGTAGAACTGCATATTCACTCCAGCAATAATCACGTTTGTAAAATGAGCCAAATTGAAGCAGAACACATTGTTGGAGTGTCAGAATGCATAGATAGAGGCAAATAAGCGTACTATGGCTTTATTTCGCTTAGTTGCTTACTCTTGAGTAGAACTGCATATTCACTCCAGCAATAATCACCTTTGTAAAATGAGCCAAATTGAAGCAGAACACATTGTTGGAGTGTCAGAATGCATAGATAGAGGCAAATAAGCGTACTATGGCTTTATTTCGCTTAGTTGCTTACTCTTGAGTAGAAATGCATCTGCTCTCCAGAAATAAGCACCTTTGTAACATGAGCCAAATTGAAGCAGAACACATTGTTGGAGTGTCAGAATGCATAGATAGAAGGCAAATAAGCGTTTTATGGCTTTATTTCGCTGAGTTGCTTACTCTTGAGTAGAAATGCATCTGCACTCCAGAAATAAGCACCTTCGTAAAATGAGCCAAACTGAAGCAGAACACATTGTTGGAGTGTCAGAATGCATAGATAGAAGGCAAATAAGCGTTCTCTGGCTTTATTTCGCTGAGTTGCTTACTCTTGAGTAGAAATGCATCTGCACTCCAGCAATAAGCACCTTTGTAAAATGAGCCAAATTGAAGCAGAACACAATGTTGGAGTGTCAGAATGCATAGATAGAAGGCAAATAAGCGTTCTATGGCTTTATTTCGCTTAGTTGCTTACTCTTGAGTAGAACTGCATATTCACTCCAGCAATAATCACCTTTGTAAAATGAGCCAAATTGAAGCAGAACACATTGTTGGAGTGTCAGAATGCATAGATAGAAGGCAAATAAGCGTTCTATGGCTTTATTTCGCTTAGTTGCTTAGTCTTGAGTAGAACTGCACATTCACTCCAGCAATAAGCACCTTCGTAAAATGAGCCAAATTGAAGCAGAACACATTGTTGGAGTGTCAGAATGCATAGATAGAAGGCAAATAAGCGTTCTATGGCTTTATTTCGCTTAGTTGCTTACTCTTGAGTAGAACTGCATATTCACTCCAGCAATAATCACCTTTGTAAAATGAGCCAAATTGAAGCAGAACACATTGTTGGAGTGTCAGAATGCATAGATAGAAGGCAAATAAGCGTTCTCTGGCTTTATTTCGCTGAGTTGCTTACTCTTGAGTAGAACTGCATGTTCACTCCAGAAATAATCACCTTTGTAAAATGAGCCAAATTGAAGCAGAACACATTGTTGGAGTGTCAGAATGCATAGATAGAAGGCAAATAAGCGTTCTCTGGCTTTATTTCGCTGAGTTGCTTACTCTTGAGTAGAACGGCATATTCACTCCAGTAATAAGCACCTTTGTAAAATGAGCCAAATTGAAGCAGAACACATTGTTGGAGTGTCAGAATGCATAGATAGAAGGCAAATAAGCGTTCTATGGCTTTATTTCGCTTAGTTGCTTACTCTTGAGTAGAACTGCATATTCACTCCAGCAATAAGCACCTTTGTAAAATGAGCCAAATTGAAGCAGAACACATTGTTGGAGTGTCAGAATGCATAGATAGAAGGCAAATAAGCGTTCTATGGCTTTACTTCGCTTAGTTGCTTACTCTTGAGTAGAAATGCATCTGCTCTCCAGAAATAAGCACCTTTGTAACATGAGCCAAATTGAAGCAGAACACATTGTTGGAGTGTCAGAATGCATAGATAGAAGGCAAATAAGCGTTCTTTGGCTTTATTTCGCTTAGTTGCTTACTCTTGAGTAGAAATGCATCTGCACTCCAGGAATAGTCACCTTTGTAAAATGAGCCAAATTGAAGCAGAACACATTGTTGGAGTGTCAGAATGCATAGATAGAAGGCTAATAAGCGTTCTATGGCTTTATTTCGCTTAGTTGCTTACTCTTTAGTAGAACTGCATCTGCACTCCAGCAATAAGCACCTTTGTAAAATGAACCAAATTGAAGCAGAACACATTGTTGGAGTGTCAGAATGCATAGATAGAGGCAAATAAGCGTACTATGGCTTTATTTCGCTTAGTTGCTTACTCTTGAGTAGAAAAGCATCTGCTCTCCAGAAATAAGCACCTTTGTAAAATGAGCCAAATTGAAGCAGAACACAATGTTGGAGTGTCAGAATGCATAGAGAGAAGGCAAATAAGCGTACTATGGCTTTATTTCGCTTAGTTGCTTACTCTTGAGTAGAACTGCATGTTCACTCCAGAAATAATCACCTTTGTAAAATGAGCCAAATTGAAGCAGAACACATTGTTGGAGTGTCAGAATGCATAGATAGAAGGCAAATAAGCGTTCTCTGGCTTTATTTCGCTGAGTTGCTTACTCTTGAGTAGAAATGCATCTGTACTCCAGCAATAAGCACCTTTGTAAAATGAGCCAAATTGAAGCAGAACACAATGTTGGAGTGTCAGAATGCATAGATAGAAGGCAAATAAGCGTTCTATGGCTTTATTTCGCTTAGTTGCTTACTCTTGAGTAGAACTGCATATTCACTCCAGCAATAATCACCTTTGTAAAATGAGCCAAATTGAAGCAGAACACATTGTTGGAGTGTCAGAATGCATAGATAGAAGGCAAATAAGCGTTCTATGGCTTTATTTCGCTTAGTTGCTTACTCTTGAGTAGAACTGCACATTCACTCCAGCAATAAGCACCTTCGTAAAATGAGCCAAATTGAAGCAGAACACATTGTTGGAGTGTCAGAATGCATAGATAGAAGGCAAATAAGCGTTCTATGGCTTTATTTCGCTGAGTTGCTTACTCTTGAGTAGAACTGCATCTGCTCTCCAGAAATGAGGACCTTTGTAAAATGAGCCAAATTGAAGCAGAACACATTGTCGGAGTGTCAGAATGCATAGATAGAAGGCAAATAAGCGTTCTCTGGCTTTATTTCGCTGAGTTGCTTACTCTTGAGTAGAACTGCACATTCACTCCAGCAATAAGCACCTTCGTAAAATGAGCCAAATTGAAGCAGAACACATTGTTGGAGTGTCAGAATGCATAGATAGAGGCAAATAAGCGTTCTATGGCTTTATATCGCTTAGTTGCTTACTCTTGAGTAGAACTGCATATTCACTCCAGCAATAATCACCTTTGTAAAATGAGCCAAATTGAAGCAGAACACATTGTTGGAGTGTCAGAATGCATAGATAGAAGGCAAATAAGCGTTCTATGGCTTTATAACGCTGAGTTGCTTACTCTTGAGTAGAACTGCATATTCACTCCAGCAATAATCACGTTTGTAAAATGAGCCAATTTGAAGCAGAACACATTGTTGGAGTGTCAGAATGCATAGATAGAGGCAAATAAGCGTACTATGGCTTTATTTCGCTTAGTTGCTTACTCTTGAGTAGAACTGCATATTCACTCCAGCAATAATCACCTTTGTAAAATGAACCAAATTGAAGCTGAACACATTGTTGGAGTGTCAGAATGCATAGATAGAGGCAAATAAGCGTACTATGGCTTTATTTCGCTTAGTTGCTTACTCTTGAGTAGAAATGCATCTGCTCTCCAGAAATAAGCACCTTTGTAACATGAGCCAAATTGAAGCAGAACACATTGTTGGAGTGTCAGAATGCATAGATAGAAGGCAAATAAGCGTTTTATGGCTTTATTTCGCTGAGTTGCTTACTCTTGAGTAGAAATGCATCTGCACTCCAGAAATAAGCACCTTTGTAAAATGAGCCAAACTGAAGCAGAACACATTGTTGGAGTGTCAGAATGCATAGATAGAAGGCAAATAAGCGTTCTCTGGCTTTATTTCGCTGAGTTGCTTACTCTTGAGTAGAAATGCATCTGCACTCCAGCAATAAGCACCTTTGTAAAATGAGCCAAATTGAAGCAGAACACAATGTTGGAGTGTCAGAATGCATAGATCGAAGGCAAATAAGCGTTCTATGGCTTTATTTCGCTTAGTTGCTTACTCTTGAGTAGAACTGCATCTGCTCTCCAGCAATAATCCCCTTTGTAAAATGAGCCAAATTGAAGCAGAACACATTGTTGGAGTGTCAGAATGCATAGATAGAAGGCAAATAAGCGTACTATGGCTTTATTTCGCTTAGTTGCTTACTCTTGAGTAGAACTGCATGTTCACTCCAGAAATAATCACCTTTGTAAAATGAGCCAAATTGAAGCAGAACACATTGTTGGAGTGTCAGAATGCATAGATAGAAGGCAAATAAGCGTTCTATGGCTTTATTTCGCTGAGTTGCTTACTCTTGAGTAGAACGGCATATTCACTCCAGCAATAAGCACCTTTGTAAAATGAGCCAAATTGAAGCAGAACACATTGTTGGAGTGTCAGAAGGCATAGATAGAAGGCAAATAAGGGTTCTCTGGCTTTATTTCGCTGAGTTGCTTACTCTTGAGTAGAACGGCATATTCACTCCAGCAATAAGCACCTTTGCAAAATGAGCCAAATTGAAACAAAACACATTGGTGGAGTGTCAGAATGCATAGATAGAGGCAAATAAGCGTTCTATGGCTTTATTTCGCTTATTTGCTTACTCTTGAGTAGAACTGCATATTCACTCCAACAATAAGCACCTTTGTAAAATGAGCCAAATTGAAGCAGAATACATTGTTGGAGTGTCAGAATGCATAGATAGAAGGCAAATAAGCGTTCTATGGCTTTATTTCGCTTAGTTGCTTACTCTTGAGTAGAAATGCATCTGCTCTCCAGAAATAAGCACCTTTGTAAAATGAGCCAAATTGAAGCAGAACACATTGTTGGAGTGTCAGAATGCATAGATAGAAGGCAAATAAGCGTTCTATGGCTTTATTTCGCTGAGTTGCTTACTCTTGAGTAGAACTGCATCTGCTCTCCAGAAATGAGGACCTTTGTAAAATGAGCCAAATTGAAGCAGAACACATTGTCGGAGTGTCAGAATGCATAGATAGAAGGCAAATAAGCGTTCTCTGGCTTTATTTCGCTGAGTTGCTTACTCTTGAGTAGAACTGCACATTCACTCCAGCAATAAGCACCTTCGTAAAATGAGCCAAATTGAAGCAGAACACATTGTTGGAGTGTCAGAATGCATAGATAGAGGCAAATAAGCGTTCTATGGCTTTATTTCGCTTAGTTGCTTACTCTTGAGTAGAAATGCATCTGCTCTCCAGAAATAAGCACCTTTGTAAAATGAGCCAAATTGAAGCAGAACACATTGTTGGAGTGTCAGAATGCATAGATAGAAGGCAAATAAGCGTTCTATGGCTTTATAACGCTTAGTTGCTTACTCTTGAGTAGAACTGCATATTCACTCCAGCAATAATCACGTTTGTAAAATGAGCCAAATTGAAGCAGAACACATTGTTGGAGTGTCAGAATGCATAGATAGAAGGCAAATAAGCGTTTTATGGCTTTATTTCGCTGAGTTGCTTACTCTTGAGTAGAAATGCATCTGCACTCCAGAAATAAGCACCTTAGTAAAATGAGCCAAACTGAAGCAGAACACATTGTTGGAGTGTCAGAATGCATAGATAGAAGGCAAATAAGCGTTCTCTGGCTTTATTTCGCTGAGTTGCTTACTCTTGAGTAGAAATGCATCTGTACTCCAGCAATAAGCACCTTTGTAAAATGAGCCAAATTGAAGCAGAACACAATGTTGGAGTGTCAGAATGCATAGATAGAAGGCAAATAAGCGTTCTATGGCTTTATTTCGCTTAGTTGCTTACTCTTGAGTAGAACTGCATATTCACTCCAGCAATAATCACCTTTGTAAAATGAGCCAAATTGAAGCAGAACACATTGTTGGAGTGTCAGAATGCATAGATAGAAGGCAAATAAGCGTTCTATGGCTTTATTTCGCTTAGTTGCTTACTCTTGAGTAGAACTGCACATTCACTCCAGCAATAAGCACCTTCGTAAAATGAGCCAAATTGAAGCAGAACACATTGTTGGAGTGTCAGAATGCATAGATAGAAGGCAAATAAGCGTTCTATGGCTTTATTTCGCTTAGTTGCTTACTCTTGAGTAGAACTGCATATTCACTCCAGCAATAATCACCTTTGTAAAATGAGCCAAATTGAAGCAGAACACATTGTTGGAGTGTCAGAATGCATAGATAGAAGGCAAATAAGCGTTCTCTGGCTTTATTTCGCTGAGTTGCTTACTCTTGAGTAGAACGGCATATTCACTCCAGCAATAAGCACCTTTGTAAAATGAGCCAAATTGAAGCAGAACACATTGAGGAGTGTCAGAAGGCATAGATAGAAGGCAAATAAGCGTTCTATGGCTTTATTTCGCTTAGTTGCTTACTCTTGAGTAGAACTGCATATTCACTCCAGCAATAATCACCTTTGTAAAATGAGCCAAATTGAAGCAGAACACATTGTTGGAGTGTCAGAATGCATAGATAGAAGGCAAATAAGCGTACTATGGCTTTATTTCGCTTAGTTGCTTACTCTTGAGTAGAAATGCATCTGCTCTCCAGAAATAAGCACCTTTGTAACATGAGCCAAATTGCAGCAGAACACATTGTTGGAGTGTCAGAATGCATAGATAGAAGGCAAATAAGCGTTTTATGGCTTTATTTCGCTTAGTTGCTTACTCTTGAGTAGAAATGCATCTGCACTCCAGAAATAAGCACCTTTGTAAAATGAGCCAAACTGAAGCAGAACACATTGTTGGAGTGTCAGAATGCATAGATAGAAGGCAAATAAGCGTTCTCTGGCTTTATTTCGCTGAGTTGCTTACTCTTGAGTAGAACTGCACATTCACTCCAGCAATAAGCACCTTCGTAAAATGAGCCAAATTGAAGCAGAACACAATGTTGGAGTGTCAGAATGCATAGATAGAAGGCAAATAAGCGTTCTATGGCTTTATTTCGCTTAGTTGCTTACTCTTGAGTAGAACTGCATCTGCTCTCCAGCAATAATCCCCTTTGTAAAATGAGCCAAATTGAAGCAGAACACATTGTTGGAGTGTCAGAATGCATAGATAGAAGGCAAATAAGCGTACTATGGCTTTATTTCGCTTAGTTGCTTACTCTTGAGTAGAACTGCATGTTCACTCCAGAAATAATCACCTTTGTAAAATGAGCCAAATTGAAGCAGAACACATTGTTGGAGTGTCAGAATGCATAGATAGAAGGCAAATAAGCGTTCTCTGGCTTTATTTCGCTGAGTTGCTTACTCTTGAGTAGAACGGCATATTCACTCCAACAATAAGCACCTTTGTAAAATGAGCCAAATTGAAGCAGAACACATTGTTGGAGTGTCAGAAGGCATAGATAGAAGGCAAATAAGCGTTCTATGGCTTTATTTCGCTTAGTTGCTTACTCTTGAGTAGAACTGCATATTCACTCCAGCAATAATCACCTTTGTAAAATGAGCCAAATTGAAGCAGAACACATTGTTGGAGTGTCAGAATGCATAGATAGAAGGCAAATAAGCGTTTTATGGCTTTATTTCGCTGAGTTGCTTACTCTTGAGTAGAAATGCATCTGCACTCCAGAAATAAGCACCTTTATAAAATGAGCCAAACTGAAGCAGAACACATTGTTGGAGTGTCAGAATGCATAGATAGAAGGCAAATAAGCGTTCTCTGGCTTTATTTCGCTGAGTTGCTTACTCTTGAGTAGAACTGCACATTCACTCCAGCAATAAGCACCTTCGTAAAATGAGCCAAATTAAAGCAGAACACATTGTTGGAGTGTCAGAATGCATAGATGGAAGGCAAATATGCATTCTTTGGCTTTATTTCGGTTAGTTGCTTACTCTTGAGTAGAAATGCATCTGCTCTCCAGAAATAAGCACCTTTGTAACATGAGCCAAATTGAAGCAGAACACATTGTTGGAGTGTCAGAATGCATAGATAGAAGGCAAATAAGCGTTCTTTGGCTTTATTTCGCTTAGTTGCTTACTCTTGAGTAGAAATGCATCTGCTCTCCAGAAATAAGCACCTTTCTAAAATGAGCCAAATTGAAGCAGAACACAATGTTGGAGTGTCAGAATGCATAGATAGAAGGCAAATAAGCGTTCTATGGCTTTATTTCGGTTAGTTGCTTACTCTTGAGTAGAACGGCATATTCACTCCAGCAATAATCACGTTTGTAAAATGAGCCAAATTGAAGCAGAACACATTGTTGGAGTGTCAGAATGCATAGATAGAGGCAAATAAGCGTACTATGGCTTTATTTCGCTTAGTTGCTTACTCTTGAGTAGAACTGCATATTCACTCCAGCAATAATCACCTTTGTAAAATGTGCCAAATTGAAGCAGAACACATTGTTGGAGTGTCAGAATGCATAGATAGAGGCAAATAAGCGTACTATGGCTTTATTTCGCTTAGTTGCTTACTCTTGAGTAGAAATGCATCTGCTCTCCAGAAATAAGCACCTTTGTAACATGAGCCAAATTGAAGCAGAACACATTGTTGGAGTGTCAGAATGCATAGATAGAAGGCAAATAAGCGTTTTATGGCTTTATTTCGCTGAGTTGCTTACTCTTGAGTAGAAATGCATCTGCACTCCAGAAATAAGCACCTTAGTAAAATGAGCCAAACTGAAGCAGAACACATTGTTGGAGTGTCAGAATGCATAGATAGAAGGCAAATAAGCGTTCTCTGGCTTTATTTCGCTGAGTTGCTTACTCTTGAGTAGAAATGCATCTGTACTCCAGCAATAAGCACCTTTGTAAAATGAGCCAAATTGAAGCAGAACACAATGTTGGAGTGTCAGAATGCATAGATAGAAGGCAAATAAGCGTTCTATGGCTTTATTTCGCTTAGTTGCTTACTCTTGAGTAGAACTGCATATTCACTCCAGCAATAATCACCTTTGTAAAATGAGCCAAATTGAAGCAGAACACATTGTTGGAGTGTCAGAATGCATAGATAGAAGGCAAATAAGCGTTCTATGGCTTTATTTCGCTTAGTTGCTTACTCTTGAGTAGAACTGCACATTCACTCCAGCAATAAGCACCTTCGTAAAATGAGCCAAATTGAAGCAGAACACATTGTTGGAGTGTCAGAATGCATAGATAGAAGGCAAATAAGCGTTCTATGGCTTTATTTCGCTTAGTTGCTTACTCTTGAGTAGAACTGCATATTCACTCCAGCAATAATCACCTTTGTAAAATGAGCCAAATTGAAGCAGAACACATTGTTGGAGTGTCAGAATGCATAGATAGAAGGCAAATAAGCGTTCTCTGGCTTTATTTCGCTGAGTTGCTTACTCTTGAGTAGAACGGCATATTCACTCCAGCAATAAGCACCTTTGTAAAATGAGCCAAATTGAAGCAGAACACATTGAGGAGTGTCAGAAGGCATAGATAGAAGGCAAATAAGCGTTCTATGGCTTTATTTCGCTTAGTTGCTTACTCTTGAGTAGAACTGCATATTCACTCCAGCAATAATCACCTTTGTAAAATAAGCCAAATTGAAGCAGAACACATTGTTGGAGTGTCAGAATGCATAGATAGAAGGCAAATAAGCGTACTATGGCTTTATTTCGCTTAGTTGCTTACTCTTGAGTAGAAATGCATCTGCTCTCCAGAAATAAGCACCTTTGTAACATGAGCCAAATTGCAGCAGAACACATTGTTGGAGTGTCAGAATGCATAGATAGAAGGCAAATAAGCGTTTTATGGCTTTATTTCGCTTAGTTGCTTACTCTTGAGTAGAAATGCATCTGCACTCCAGAAATAAGCACCTTTGTAAAATGAGCCAAACTGAAGCAGAACACATTGTTGCAGTGTCAGAATGCATAGATAGAAGGCAAATAAGCGTTCTCTGGCTTGATTTCGCTGAGTTGCTTACTCTTGAGTAGAACTGCACATTCACTCCAGCAATAAGCACCTTCGTAAAATGAGCCAAATTGAAGCAGAACACAATGTTGGAGTGTCAGAATGCATAGATAGAAGGCAAATAAGCGTTCTATGGCTTTATTTCGCTTAGTTGCTTACTCTTGAGTAGAACTGCATCTGCTCTCCAGCAATAATCCCCTTTGTAAAATGAGCCAAATTGAAGCAGAACACATTGTTGGAGTGTCAGAATGCATAGATAGAAGGCAAATAAGCGTACTATGGCTTTATTTCGCTTAGTTGCTTACTCTTGAGTAGAACTGCATGTTCACTCCAGAAATAATCACCTTTGTAAAATGAGCCAAATTGAAGCAGAACACATTGTTGGAGTGTCAGAATGCATAGATAGAAGGCAAATAAGCGTTCTCTGGCTTTATTTCGCTGAGTTGCTTACTCTTGAGTAGAACGGCATATTCACTCCAGCAATAAGCACCTTTGTAAAATGAGCCAAATTGAAGCAGAACACATTGTTGGAGTGTCAGAAGGCATAGATAGAAGGCAAATAAGCGTTTTATGGCTTTATTTCGCTGAGTTGCTTACTCTTGAGTAGAAATGCATCTGCACTCCAGAAATAAGCACCTTTATAAAATGAGCCAAACTGAAGCAGAACACATTGTTGGAGTGTCAGAATGCATAGATAGAAGGCAAATAAGCGTTCTCTGGCTTTATTTCGCTGAGTTGCTTACTCTTGAGTAGAACTGCACATTCACTCCAGCAATAAGCACCTTCGTAAAATGAGCCAAATTAAAGCAGAACACATTGTTGGAGTGTCAGAATGCATAGATGGAAGGCAAATATGCATTCTTTGGCTTTATTTCGGTTAGTTGCTTACTCTTGAGTAGAAATGCATCTGCTCTCCAGAAATAAGCACCTTTGTAACATGAGCCAAATTGAAGCAGAACACATTGTTGGAGTGTCAGAATGCATAGATAGAAGGCAAATAAGCGTTCTTTGGCTTTATTTCGCTTAGTTGCTTACTCTTGAGTAGAAATGCATCTGCTCTCCAGAAATAAGCACCTTTCTAAAATGAGCCAAATTGAAGCAGAACACAATGTTGGAGTGTCAGAATGCATAGATAGAAGGCAAATAAGCGTTCTATGGCTTTATTTCGGTTAGTTGCTTACTCTTGAGTAGAACGGCATATTCACTCCAGCAATAAGCACCTTTGTAAAATGAGCCAAATTGAAGCAGAACACATTTTTGGAGTGTCAATAGGCATAGATAGAAGGCAAATAAGCGTTCTATGGCTTTATTTCGGTTAGTTGCTTACTCTTGAGTAGAACTGCATATTCACTCCAGCAATAAGCACTTTTGTAAAATGAGCCAAATTGAAGCAGAACACATTGTTGGAGTGTCAGAATGCATAGATAGAAGGCAAATAAGCGTTCTATGGCTTTACTTCGCTTAGTTGCTTACTCTTGAGTAGAAATGCATCTGCTCTCCAGAAATAATCACCTTTGTAACATGAGCCAAATTGAAGCAGAACACATTGTTGGAGTGTCAGAATGCATAGATAGAAGGCAAATAAGCGTTTTATGGCTTTATTTCGCTGAGTTGCTTACTCTTGAGTTGAAATGCATCTGCACTCCAGAAATAAGCACCTTTGTAAAATGAGCCAAACTGAAGCAGAACACATTGTTGGAGTGTCAGAATGCATAGATAGAAGGCAAATAAGCGTTCTCTGGCTTTATTTCGCTGAGTTGCTTACTCTTGAGTAGAACTGCACATTCACTCCAGCAATAAGCACCTTCGTAAAATGAGCCAAATTAAAGCAGAACACATTGTTGGAGTGTCAGAATGCATAGATTGAAGGCAAATATGCGTTCTTTGGCTTTATTTCGCTTAGTTGCTTACTCTTGAGTAGAAATGCATCTGCTCTCCAGAAATAAGCACCTTTGTAACATGAGCCAAATTGAAGCAGAACACATTGTTGGAGTGTCAGAATGCATAGATAGAAGGCAAATAAGCGTTCTTTGGCTTTATTTCGCTTAGTTGCTTACTCTTGAGTAGAAATGCATCTGCTCTCCAGAAATAAGCACCTTTCTAAAATGAGCCAAATTGAAGCAGAACACAATGTTGGAGTGTCAGAATGCATAGATAGAAGGCAAATAAGTGTTCTATGGCTTTATTTCGGTTAGTTGCTTACTCTTGAGTAGAACGGCATATTCACTCCAGCAATAAGCACCTTTGTAAAATGAGCCAAATTGAAGCAGAACACATTTTTGGAGTGTCAATAGGCATAGATAGAAGGCAAATAAGCGTTCTATGGCTTTATTTCGGTTAGTTGCTTACTCTTGAGTAGAACTGCATATTCACTCCAGCAATAAGCACTTTTGTAAAATGAGCCAAATTGAAGCAGAACACATTGTTGGAGTGTCAGAATGCATAGATAGAAGGCAAATAAGCGTACTATGGCTTTATTTCGCTTAGTTGCTTACTCTTGAGTAGAAATGCATCTGCTCTCCAGAAATAAGCACCTTTGTAACATGAGCCAAATTGCAGCAGAACACATTGTTGGAGTGTCAGAATGCATAGATAGAAGGCAAATAAGCGTTTTATGGCTTTATTTCGCTTAGTTGCTTACTCTTGAGTAGAAATGCATCTGCACTCCAGAAATAAGCACCTTTGTAAAATGAGCCAAACTGAAGCAGAACACATTGTTGCAGTGTCAGAATGCATAGATAGAAGGCAAATAAGCGTTCTCTGGCTTTATTTCGCTGAGTTGCTTACTCTTGAGTAGAACTAGACATTCACTCCAGCAATAAGCACCTTCGTAAAATGAGCCAAATTGAAGCAGAACACAATGTTGGAGTGTCAGAATGCATAGATAGAAGGCAAATAAGCGTTCTATGGCTTTATTTCGCTTAGTTGCTTACTCTTGAGTAGAACTGCATCTGCTCTCCAGCAATAATCCCCTTTGTAAAATGAGCCAAATTGAAGCAGAACACATTGTTGGAGTGTCAGAATGCATAGATAGAAGGCAAATAAGCGTACTATGGCTTTATTTCGCTTAGTTGCTTACTCTTGAGTAGAACTGCATGTTCACTCCAGAAATAATCACCTTTGTAAAATGAGCCAAATTGAAGCAGAACACATTGTTGGAGTGTCAGAATGCATAGATAGAAGGCAAATAAGCGTTCTCTGGCTTTATTTCGCTGAGTTGCTTACTCTTGAGTGGAACGGCATATTCACTCCAGCAATAAGCACCTTTGTAAAATGAGCCAAATTGAAGCAGAACACATTGTTGGAGTGTCAGAAGGCATAGATAGAAGGCAAATAAGCGTTTTATGGCTTTATTTCGCTGAGTTGCTTACTGTTGAGTAGAAATGCATCTGCACTCCAGAAATAAGCACCTTTATAAAATGAGCCAAACTGAAGCAGAACACATTGTTGGAGTGTCAGAATGCATAGATAGAAGGCAAATAAGCGTTCTCTGGCTTTATTTCGCTGAGTTGCTTACTCTTGAGTAGAACTGCACATTCACTCCAGCAATAAGCACCTTCGTAAAATGAGCCAAATTAAAGCAGAACACATTGTTGGAGTGTCAGAATGCATAGATGGAAGGCAAATATACATTCTTTGGCTTTATTTCGGTTAGTTGCTTACTCTTGAGTAGAAATGCATCTGCTCTCCAGAAATAAGCACCTTTGTAACATGAGCCAAATTGAAGCAGAACACATTGTTGGAGTGTCAGAATGCATAGATAGAAGGCAAATAAGCGTTCTTTGGCTTTATTTCGCTTAGTTGCTTACTCTTGAGTAGAAATGCATCTGCTCTCCAGAAATAAGCACCTTTCTAAAATGAGCCAAATTGAAGCAGAACACAATGTTGGAGTGTCAGAATGCATAGATAGAAGGCAAATAAGCGTTCTATGGCTTTATTTCGGTTAGTTGCTTACTCTTGAGTAGAACGGCATATTCACTCCAGCAATAAGCACCTTTGTAAAATGAGCCAAATTGAAGCAGAACACATTTTTGGAGTGTCAATAGGCATAGATAGAAGGCAAATAAGCGTTCTATGGCTTTATTTCGGTTAGTTGCTTACTCTTGAGTAGAACTGCATATTCACTCCAGCAATAAGCACTTTTGTAAAATGAGCCAAATTGAAGCAGAACACATTGTTGGAGTGTCAGAATGCATAGATAGAAGGCAAATAAGCGTTCTATGGCTTTACTTCGCTTAGTTGCTTACACTTGAGTAGAAATGCATCTGCTCTCCAGAAATAATCACCTTTGTAACATGAGCCAAATTGAAGCAGAACACATTGTTGGAGTGTCAGAATGCATAGATAGAAGGCAAATAAGCGTTTTATGGCTTTATTTCGCTGAGTTGCTTACTCTTGAGTTGAAATGCATCTGCACTCCAGAAATAAGCACCTTTGTAAAATGAGCCAAACTGAAGCAGAACACATTGTTGGAGTGTCAGAATGCATAGATAGAAGGCAAATAAGCGTTCTCTGGCTTTATTTCGCTGAGTTGCTTACTCTTGAGTAGAACTGCACATTCACTCCAGCAATAAGCACCTTCGTAAAATGAGCCAAATTAAAGCAGAACACATTGTTGGAGTGTCAGAATGCATAGATTGAAGGCAAATATGCGTTCTTTGGCTTTATTTCGCTTAGTTGCTTACTCTTGAGTAGAAATGCATCTGCTCTCCAGAAATAAGCACCTTTGTAACATGAGCCAAATTGAAGCAGAACACATTGTTGGAGTGTCAGAATGCATAGATAGAAGGCAAATAAGCGTTCTTTGGCTTTATTTCGCTTAGTTGCTTACTCTTGAGTAGAAATGCATCTGCTCTCCAGAAATAAGCACCTTTCTAAAATGAGCCAAATTGAAGCAGAACACAATGTTGGAGTGTCAGAATGCATAGATAGAAGGCAAATAAGCGTTCTATGGCTTTATTTCGGTTAGTTGCTTACTCTTGAGTAGAACGGCATATTCACTCCAGCAATAAGCACCTTTGTAAAATGAGCCAAATTGAAGCAGAACACATTTTTGGAGTGTCAATAGGCATAGATAGAAGGCAAATAAGCGTTCTATGGCTTTATTTCGGTTAGTTGCTTACTCTTCAGTAGAACTGCATATTCACTCCAGCAATAAGCACTTTTGTAAAATGAGCCAAATTGAAGCAGAACACATTGTTGGAGTGTCAGAATGCATAGATAGAAGGCAAATAAGCGTTCTATGGCTTTACTTCGCTTAGTTGCTTACTCTTGAGTAGAAATGCATCTGCTCTCCAGAAATAATCACCTTTGTAACATGAGCCAAATTGAAGCAGAACACATTGTTGGAGTGTCAGAATGCATAGATAGAAGGCAAATAAGCGTTTTATGGCTTTATTTCGCTGAGTTGCTTACTCTTGAGTAGAAATGCATCTGCACTCCAGAAATAAGCACCTTTGTAAAATGAGCCAAACTGAAGCAGAACACATTGTTGGAGTGTCAGAATGCATAGATAGAAGGCAAATAAGCGTTCTCTGGCTTTATTTCGCTGAGTTGCTTACTCTTGAGTAGAACTGCACATTCACTCCAGCAATAAGCACCTTCGTAAAATGAGCCAAATTAAAGCAGAACACATTGTTGGAGTGTCAGAATGCATAGATTGAAGGCAAATATGCGTTCTTTGGCTTTATTTCGCTTAGTTGCTTACTCTTGAGTAGAAATGCATCTGCTCTCCAGAAATAAGCACCTTTGTAAAATGAGCCAAATTGAAGCAGAACACATTGTTGGAGTGTCAGAATGCATAGATAGAAGGCAAATAAGCGTTCTCTGGCTTTATTTCGCTGAGTTGCTTACTCTTGAGTAGAACGGCATATTCACTCCAGCAATAAGCACCTTTGTAAAATGAGCCAAATTGAAGCAGAACACATTGTTGGAGTGTCAGAAGGCATAGATAGAAGGCAAATAAGCGTTCTATGGCTTTATTTCGCTTAGTTGCTTACTCCTGAGTAGAACTGCATATTCACTCCAGCAATAAGCACCTTTGTAAAATGAGCCAAATTGAAGCAGAACACATTGTTGGAGTGTCAGAATGCATAGATAGAAGGCAAATAAGCGTTCAATGGCTTTACTTCGCTTAGTTGCTTACTCTTGAGTAGAAATGCATCTGCTCTCCAGAAATAAGCACCTTTGTAACATGAGCCAAATTGAAGCAGAACACATTGTTGGAGTGTCAGAATGCATAGATAGAAGGCAAATAAGCGTTCTATGGCTTTATTTCGCTGAGTTGCTTACTCTTGAGTAGAAATGCATCTGCACTCCAGAAATAAGCACCTTTGTAAAATGAGCCAAACTGAAGCAGAACACATTGTTGGAGTGTCAGAATGCATAGATAGAAGGCAAATAAGCGTTCTCTGGCTTTATTTCGCTGAGTTGCTTACTCTTGAGTAGAACGGCATATTCACTCCAGCAATAAGCACCTTTGTAAAATGAGCCAAATTGAAGCAGAACACATTGTTGGAGTGTCAGAAGGCATAGATAGAAGGCAAATAAGCGTTCTATGGCTTTATTTCGCTTAGTTGCTTACTCTTGAGTAGAACTGCATATTCACTCCAGCAATAAGCACCTTTGTAAAATGAGCCAAATTGAAGCAGAACACATTGTTGGAGTGTCAGAATGCATAGATAGAAGGCAAATAAGCGTTCAATGGCTTTACTTCGCTTAGTTGCTTACTCTTGAGTAGAACGGCATATTCACTCCAGCAATAAGCACCTTTGTAAAATGAGCCAAATTGAAGCAGAACACATTGTTGGAGTGTCAGAATGCATAGATAGAAGGCAAATAAGCGTTCTATGGCTTTTCTTCGCTTAGTTGCTTACTCTTGAGTAGAAATGCATCTGCTCTCCAGAAATAAGCACCTTTGTAACATGAGCCAAATTGAAGCAGAACACATTGTTGGAGTGTCAGAATGCATAGATAGAAGGCAAATAAGCGTTCTATGGCTTTATTTCGCTGAGTTGCTTACTCTTGAGTAGAAATGCATGTGCACTCCAGAAATAAGCACCTTTGTAAAATGAGCCAAACTGAAGCAGAACACATTGTTGGAGTGTCAGAATGCATAGATAGAAGGCAAATAAGCGTTCTCTGGCTTTATTTCGCTGAGTTGCTTACTCTTGAGTAGAACTGCACATTCACTCCAGCAATAAGCACCTTCGTAAAATGAGCCAAATTAAAGCAGAACACATTGTTGGAGTGTCAGAATGCATAGATAGAAGGCAAATATGCGTTCTTTGGCTTTATTTCGCTTAGTTGCTTACTCTTGAGTAGAACTGCATTTTCACTCCAGCAATAATCACCTTTGTAAAATGAGCCAAATTGAAGCAGAACACATTGTTGGAGTGTCAGAATGCATAGATAGAAGGCAAATAAGCGTACTATGGCTTTATTTCGCTTAGTTGCTTACTCTTGAGTAGAACTGCATGTTCACTCCAGAAATAATCACCTTTGTAAAATGAGCCAAATTGAAGCAGAACACATTGTTGGAGTGTCAGAATGCATAGATAGAAGGCAAATAAGCGTTCTCTGGCTTTATTTCGCTGAGTTGCTTACTCTTGAGTAGAACGGCATATTCACTCCAGCAATAAGCACCTTTGTAAAATGAGCCAAATTGAAGCAGAACACATTGTTGGAGTGTCAGAAGGCATAGATAGAAGGCAAATAAGCGTTCTATGGCTTTATTTCGCTTAGTTGCTTACTCTTGAGTAGAACGGCATATTCACTCCAGCAATAAGCACCTTTGTAAAATGAGCCAAATTGAAGCAGAACACATTGTTGGAGTGTCAGAATGCATAGATAGAAGGCAAATAAGCGTTCTATGGCTTTTCTTCGCTTAGTTGCTTACTCTTGAGTAGAAATGCATCTGCTCTCCAGAAATAAGCACCTTTGTAACATGAGCCAAATTGAAGCAGAACACATTGTTGGAGTGTCAGAATGCATAGATAGAAGGCAAATAAGCGTTCTATGGCTTTATTTCGCTGAGTTGCTTACTCTTGAGTAGAAATGCATCTGCACTCCAGAAATAAGCACCTTTGTAACATGAGCCAAATTGAAGCAGAACACATTGTTGGAGTGTCAGAATGCATAGATAGAAGGCAAATAAGCGTTCTATGGCTTTATTTCGCTGAGTTGCTTACTCTTGAGTAGAACTGCATATTCACTCCAGCAAAAAGCACCTTTGTAAAATGAGCCAAATTGAAACAGAACACATTGTTGGAGTGTCAGAATGTATAGATAGAAGGCAAATAAGCGTTCTATGGCTGTATTTCGCTTTGTTGCTTACACTTGAGTAGAAATGCATCTGCACTTCAGAAATAAGCACCTTTGTAAAATGAGCCAAATTGAAGCAGAACACATTGTTGGAGTGTCAGAATGCATAATTAGAAGGCAAATAAGCGTTCTATGGCTTTATTTCGCTTCGTCGCTTACTCTTGAGTAGAAATGCATGTTCACTCCAGAAATAATCACCTTTGTAAAATGAGCCAAATTGAAGCAGAACACATTGTTGGAGTGTCCGAATGCATAGAGAGAAGGCAAATATGCGTTCTATGACTTTATTTCGCTTAGTTGCTTACTCTTGAGTAGAAATGCATCTGCTCTCCAGAAATACGCACCTTTGTAAAATGAGCCAAATTGAAGCAGAACACATTGTTGGAGTGTCAGAATGCATAGATAGAAGGCAAATAAGCGTTCTATGGCTTTATTTCGCTTAGTTGCTTACTCTTGAGTAGAAATGCATCTGCTCTCCAGAAATAAGCACCTTTGTAAAATGAGCCAAATTGAAGCAGAACACATTGTTGGAGTGTCAGAATGCATAGATAGAAGGCGAATATGTGTTCTATGGCTTTATTTCGCTTCGTTGCTTACTCTTGAGTAGAACTGCATGTTCACTCCAGAAATAATCACCTTTGTAAAATGAGCCAAATTGAAGCAGAACACATTGTTGGAGTGTCAGAATGCATAGAGAGAAGGCAAATGTGCGTTCTATGACTTTATTTCGCTTAGTTGCTTACTCTTGAGTAGAACTGCATATTCACTCCAGCAAATAAGCACCTTTGTAAAATGAGCCAAATTGAAGCAGAACACATTGTTGGAGTGTCGGAATGCATAGATAGAAGGCAAATAAGCGTTCTATGGCTTTATTTCGCTTAGTTGCTTACTCTTGAGTAGAACTGCATATTCACTCCAGCAATAAGCACCTTTGTAAAATGAGCCAAATTGAAGAAGAACACATTGTTGGAGTGTTGGAATTCATAGATAGAAGGCGAATATGCGTTCTATGGCTTTATTTCGCTTCGTTGCTTACTCTTGAGTAGAACTGCATGTTCACTCCAGAAATAATCACCTTTGTAAAATGAGCCAAATTGAAGCAGAACACATTGTTGGAGTGTCAGAATGCATAGAGAGAAGGCAAATATGCGTTCTATGACTTTATTTCGCTTAGTTGCTTACTCTTGAGAAGAACTGCATATTCACTCCAGCAAATAAGCACCTTTGTAAAATGAGCCAAATTGAAGCAGAACACATTGTTGGATTGTCAGAATGCATAGATAGAAGGCAAATAAGCGTTCTATGGCTTTATTTCGCTTAGTTGCTTACTCTTGACTAGAAATGCATCTGCTCTCCAGAAATGAGCACCTTTGTAAAATGAACCAAATTGAAGCAGAACACATTGTTGGAGTGTCAGAATGCATAGAGAGAAGGCAAAAAAACGTACTATGGCTTTATTTTGCTTAGTTGCTTACTCTTGAGTAGAAATGCATCTGCTCTCCAGCAATAAGCTCCTTTGAAAATTAACCAAATTGAAGCAGAACACATTGTTGGAGTGTCAGAATGCATAGATAGAAGGCAAATAAGCGTTCTATGGCTTCATTAAGCTTAGTTGCTTGCTCTTGAGTAGAACTGCATGTTCACTCCACAAAAAGCACCCTTGTAAAATGAGCCAAATTGAAGCAGAACACATTGTTGGAGTGTCAGAATGCATAGAGAGAAGGCAAATAAGCGTACAATGGCTTTATTTCGCTTAGTTGCTTACTCTTGAGTAGAAATGCATCTGCTCTCCAGCAATAAGCTCCTTTGTAAAATGAACCAAATTGAAGCAGAACACATTGTTGGAGTGTCAGAATGCATAGATAGAAGGCAAATAAGCGTACTATGGCTTTATTTCGCTGAGTTGCTTACTCTTGAGTAGAACGGCATATTCACTCCAGCAATAAGCACCTTTGTAAAATGAGCCAAATTGAAGCAGAACACATGGTCGGAGTGTCAGAATGCATAGATAGAAGGCAAATAAGCGTTCTATGGCTTTATTTCGCTTAGTTGCTTACTCTTGAGTAGAACTGCATATTCACTCCAGCAATAAGCACCTTTGTAAAATGAACCAAATTGAAGCAGAACACATTGTTGGAGTGTCAGAATGCATAGATAGAAGGTAAATAAGCTTTCTATGGCTTTATTTCGCTTAGTTGCTTACTCTTGAGTAGAAATGCATCTGCTCTCCAGAAATAAGCACCTTTGTCACATGAGCCAAATTGAAGCAGAACACATTGTTGGAGTGTCAGAATGCATAGATAGAAGGCAAATAAGCGTTCTATGGCTTTATTTCGCTGAGTTGCTTACTCTTGAGTAGAACTGCATATTCACTCCAGCAAAAAGCACCTTTGTAAAATGAGCCAAATTGAAGCAGAACACATTGTTGGAGTGTCAAAATGCATAGATAGAAGGCAAATAAGCGTTCTATGGCTTTATTTTGCTTAGTTGCTTACTCTTGAGTAGAACTGCATATTCACTCCAGCAATAAGCACCTTTGTAAAATGAACCAAATTGAAGCAGAACACATTGTTGGAGTGTCAGAATGCATAGAGAGAAGGCAAATAAACGTACTATGGCTTTATTTCGCTTAGTTGCTTACTCTTGAGTAGAAATGCATCTGCTCTCCAGCAATAAGCTCCTTTGTAAAATGAACCAAATTAAAGCAGAACACATTGTTGGAGTGTCAGAATGCATAGATTGAAGGCAAATATGCGTTCTTTGGCTTTATTTCGCTTAGTTGCTTACTCTTGAGTAGAAATGCATCTGCTCTCCAGAAATAAGCACCTTTGTAACATGAGCCAAATTGAAGCAGAACACATTGTTGGAGTGTCAGAATGCATAGATAGAAGGCAAATAAGCGTTCTTTGGCTTTATTTCGCTTAGTTGCTTACTCTTGAGTAGAAATGCATCTGCTCTCCAGAAATAAGCACCTTTCTAAAATGAGCCAAATTGAAGCAGAACACAATGTTGGAGTGTCAGAATGCATAGATAGAAGGCAAATAAGCGTTCTATGGCTTTATTTCGGTTAGTTGCTTACTCTTGAGTAGAACGGCATATTCACTCCAGCAATAAGCACCTTTGTAAAATGAGCCAAATTGAAGCAGAACACATTTTTGGAGTGTCAATAGGCATAGATAGAAGGCAAATAAGCGTTCTATGGCTTTATTTCGGTTAGTTGCTTACTCTTCAGTAGAACTGCATATTCACTCCAGCAATAAGCACTTTTGTAAAATGAGCCAAATTGAAGCAGAACACATTGTTGGAGTGTCAGAATGCATAGATAGAAGGCAAATAAGCGTTCTATGGCTTTACTTCGCTTAGTTGCTTACTCTTGAGTAGAAATGCATCTGCTCTCCAGAAATAATCACCTTTGTAACATGAGCCAAATTGAAGCAGAACACATTGTTGGAGTGTCAGAATGCATAGATAGAAGGCAAATAAGCGTTTTATGGCTTTATTTCGCTGAGTTGCTTACTCTTGAGTAGAAATGCATCTGCACTCCAGAAATAAGCACCTTTGTAAAATGAGCCAAACTGAAGCAGAACACATTGTTGGAGTGTCAGAATGCATAGATAGAAGGCAAATAAGCGTTCTCTGGCTTTATTTCGCTGAGTTGCTTACTCTTGAGTAGAACTGCACATTCACTCCAGCAATAAGCACCTTCGTAAAATGAGCCAAATTAAAGCAGAACACATTGTTGGAGTGTCAGAATGCATAGATTGAAGGCAAATATGCGTTCTTTGGCTTTATTTCGCTTAGTTGCTTACTCTTGAGTAGAAATGCATCTGCTCTCCAGAAATAAGCACCTTTGTAAAATGAGCCAAATTGAAGCAGAACACATTGTTGGAGTGTCAGAATGCATAGATAGAAGGCAAATAAGCGTTCTCTGGCTTTATTTCGCTGAGTTGCTTACTCTTGAGTAGAACGGCATATTCACTCCAGCAATAAGCACCTTTGTAAAATGAGCCAAATTGAAGCAGAACACATTGTTGGAGTGTCAGAAGGCATAGATAGAAGGCAAATAAGCGTTCTATGGCTTTATTTCGCTTAGTTGCTTACTCCTGAGTAGAACTGCATATTCACTCCAGCAATAAGCACCTTTGTAAAATGAGCCAAATTGAAGCAGAACACATTGTTGGAGTGTCAGAATGCATAGATAGAAGGCAAATAAGCGTTCAATGGCTTTACTTCGCTTAGTTGCTTACTCTTGAGTAGAAATGCATCTGCTCTCCAGAAATAAGCACCTTTGTAACATGAGCCAAATTGAAGCAGAACACATTGTTGGAGTGTCAGAATGCATAGATAGAAGGCAAATAAGCGTTCTATGGCTTTATTTCGCTGAGTTGCTTACTCTTGAGTAGAAATGCATCTGCACTCCAGAAATAAGCACCTTTGTAAAATGAGCCAAACTGAAGCAGAACACATTGTTGGAGTGTCAGAATGCATAGATAGAAGGCAAATAAGCGTTCTCTGGCTTTATTTCGCTGAGTTGCTTACTCTTGAGTAGAACGGCATATTCACTCCAGCAATAAGCACCTTTGTAAAATGAGCCAAATTGAAGCAGAACACATTGTTGGAGTGTCAGAAGGCATAGATAGAAGGCAAATAAGCGTTCTATGGCTTTATTTCGCTTAGTTGCTTACTCTTGAGTAGAACTGCATATTCACTCCAGCAATAAGCACCTTTGTAAAATGAGCCAAATTGAAGCAGAACACATTGTTGGAGTGTCAGAATGCATAGATAGAAGGCAAATAAGCGTTCAATGGCTTTACTTCGCTTAGTTGCTTACTCTTGAGTAGAACGGCATATTCACTCCAGCAATAAGCACCTTTGTAAAATGAGCCAAATTGAAGCAGAACACATTGTTGGAGTGTCAGAATGCATAGATAGAAGGCAAATAAGCGTTCTATGGCTTTTCTTCGCTTAGTTGCTTACTCTTGAGTAGAAATGCATCTGCTCTCCAGAAATAAGCACCTTTGTAACATGAGCCAAATTGAAGCAGAACACATTGTTGGAGTGTCAGAATGCATAGATAGAAGGCAAATAAGCGTTCTATGGCTTTATTTCGCTGAGTTGCTTACTCTTGAGTAGAAATGCATGTGCACTCCAGAAATAAGCACCTTTGTAAAATGAGCCAAACTGAAGCAGAACACATTGTTGGAGTGTCAGAATGCATAGATAGAAGGCAAATAAGCGTTCTCTGGCTTTATTTCGCTGAGTTGCTTACTCTTGAGTAGAACTGCACATTCACTCCAGCAATAAGCACCTTCGTAAAATGAGCCAAATTAAAGCAGAACACATTGTTGGAGTGTCAGAATGCATAGATAGAAGGCAAATATGCGTTCTTTGGCTTTATTTCGCTTAGTTGCTTACTCTTGAGTAGAACTGCATTTTCACTCCAGCAATAATCACCTTTGTAAAATGAGCCAAATTGAAGCAGAACACATTGTTGGAGTGTCAGAATGCATAGATAGAAGGCAAATAAGCGTACTATGGCTTTATTTCGCTTAGTTGCTTACTCTTGAGTAGAACTGCATGTTCACTCCAGAAATAATCACCTTTGTAAAATGAGCCAAATTGAAGCAGAACACATTGTTGGAGTGTCAGAATGCATAGATAGAAGGCAAATAAGCGTTCTCTGGCTTTATTTCGCTGAGTTGCTTACTCTTGAGTAGAACGGCATATTCACTCCAGCAATAAGCACCTTTGTAAAATGAGCCAAATTGAAGCAGAACACATTGTTGGAGTGTCAGAAGGCATAGATAGAAGGCAAATAAGCGTTCTATGGCTTTATTTCGCTTAGTTGCTTACTCTTGAGTAGAACGGCATATTCACTCCAGCAATAAGCACCTTTGTAAAATGAGCCAAATTGAAGCAGAACACATTGTTGGAGTGTCAGAATGCATAGATAGAAGGCAAATAAGCGTTCTATGGCTTTTCTTCGCTTAGTTGCTTACTCTTGAGTAGAAATGCATCTGCTCTCCAGAAATAAGCACCTTTGTAACATGAGCCAAATTGAAGCAGAACACATTGTTGGAGTGTCAGAATGCATAGATAGAAGGCAAATAAGCGTTCTATGGCTTTATTTCGCTGAGTTGCTTACTCTTGAGTAGAAATGCATCTGCACTCCAGAAATAAGCACCTTTGTAACATGAGCCAAATTGAAGCAGAACACATTGTTGGAGTGTCAGAATGCATAGATAGAAGGCAAATAAGCGTTCTATGGCTTTATTTCGCTGAGTTGCTTACTCTTGAGTAGAACTGCATATTCACTCCAGCAAAAAGCACCTTTGTAAAATGAGCCAAATTGAAACAGAACACATTGTTGGAGTGTCAGAATGTATAGATAGAAGGCAAATAAGCGTTCTATGGCTGTATTTCGCTTTGTTGCTTACACTTGAGTAGAAATGCATCTGCACTTCAGAAATAAGCACCTTTGTAAAATGAGCCAAATTGAAGCAGAACACATTGTTGGAGTGTCAGAATGCATAATTAGAAGGCAAATAAGCGTTCTATGGCTTTATTTCGCTTCGTCGCTTACTCTTGAGTAGAAATGCATGTTCACTCCAGAAATAATCACCTTTGTAAAATGAGCCAAATTGAAGCAGAACACATTGTTGGAGTGTCCGAATGCATAGAGAGAAGGCAAATATGCGTTCTATGACTTTATTTCGCTTAGTTGCTTACTCTTGAGTAGAAATGCATCTGCTCTCCAGAAATACGCACCTTTGTAAAATGAGCCAAATTGAAGCAGAACACATTGTTGGAGTGTCAGAATGCATAGATAGAAGGCAAATAAGCGTTCTATGGCTTTATTTCGCTTAGTTGCTTACTCTTGAGTAGAAATGCATCTGCTCTCCAGAAATAAGCACCTTTGTAAAATGAGCCAAATTGAAGCAGAACACATTGTTGGAGTGTCAGAATGCATAGATAGAAGGCGAATATGTGTTCTATGGCTTTATTTCGCTTCGTTGCTTACTCTTGAGTAGAACTGCATGTTCACTCCAGAAATAATCACCTTTGTAAAATGAGCCAAATTGAAGCAGAACACATTGTTGGAGTGTCAGAATGCATAGAGAGAAGGCAAATGTGCGTTCTATGACTTTATTTCGCTTAGTTGCTTACTCTTGAGTAGAACTGCATATTCACTCCAGCAAATAAGCACCTTTGTAAAATGAGCCAAATTGAAGCAGAACACATTGTTGGAGTGTCGGAATGCATAGATAGAAGGCAAATAAGCGTTCTATGGCTTTATTTCGCTTAGTTGCTTACTCTTGAGTAGAACTGCATATTCACTCCAGCAATAAGCACCTTTGTAAAATGAGCCAAATTGAAGAAGAACACATTGTTGGAGTGTTGGAATTCATAGATAGAAGGCGAATATGCGTTCTATGGCTTTATTTCGCTTCGTTGCTTACTCTTGAGTAGAACTGCATGTTCACTCCAGAAATAATCACCTTTGTAAAATGAGCCAAATTGAAGCAGAACACATTGTTGGAGTGTCAGAATGCATAGAGAGAAGGCAAATATGCGTTCTATGACTTTATTTCGCTTAGTTGCTTACTCTTGAGTAGAACTGCATATTCACTCCAGCAAATAAGCACCTTTGTAAAATGAGCCAAATTGAAGCAGAACACATTGTTGGATTGTCAGAATGCATAGATAGAAGGCAAATAAGCGTTCTATGGCTTTATTTCGCTTAGTTGCTTACTCTTGACTAGAAATGCATCTGCTCTCCAGAAATGAGCACCTTTGTAAAATGAACCAAATTGAAGCAGAACACATTGTTGGAGTGTCAGAATGCATAGAGAGGAGGCAAAAAAACGTACTATGGCTTTATTTCGCTTAGTTGCTTACTCTTGAGTAGAAATGCATCTGCTCTCCAGCAATAAGCTCCTTTGAAAATTAACCAAATTGAAGCAGAACACATTGTTGGAGTGTCAGAATGCATAGATAGAAGGCAAATAAGCGTTCTATGGCTTCATTAAGCTTAGTTGCTTGCTCTTGAGTAGAACTGCATGTTCACTCCACAAAAAGCACCCTTGTAAAATGAGCCAAATTGAAGCAGAACACATTGTTGGAGTGTCAGAATGCATAGAGAGAAGGCAAATAAGCGTACTATGGCTTTATTTCGCTGAGTTGCTTACTCTTGAGTAGAACGGCATATTCACTCCAGCAATAAGCACCTTTGTAAAATGAGCCAAATTGAAGCAGAACACATGGTCGGAGTGTCAGAATGCATAGATAGAAGGCAAATAAGCGTTCTATGGCTTTATTTCGCTTAGTTGCTTACTCTTGAGTAGAACTGCATATTCACTCCAGCAATAAGCACCTTTGTAAAATGAACCAAATTGAAGCAGAACACATTGTTGGAGTGTCAGAATGCATAGATAGAAGGTAAATAAGCTTTCTATGGCTTTATTTCGCTTAGTTGCTTACTCTTGAGTAGAAATGCATCTGCTCTCCAGAAATAAGCACCTTTGTCACATGAGCCAAATTGAAGCAGAACACATTGTTGGAGTGTCAGAATGCATAGATAGAAGGCAAATAAGCGTTCTATGGCTTTATTTCGCTGAGTTGCTTACTCTTGAGTAGAACTGCATATTCACTCCAGCAAAAAGCACCTTTGTAAAATGAGCCAAATTGAAGCAGAACACATTGTTGGAGTGTCAAAATGCATAGATAGAAGGCAAATAAGCGTTCTATGGCTTTATTTTGCTTAGTTGCTTACTCTTGAGTAGAACTGCATATTCACTCCAGCAATAAGCACCTTTGTAAAATGAACCAAATTGAAGCAGAACACATTGTTGGAGTGTCAGAATGCATAGAGAGAAGGCAAATAAACGTACTATGGCTTTATTTCGCTTAGTTGCTTACTCTTGAGTAGAAATGCATCTGCTCTCCAGCAATAAGCTCCTTTGTAAAATGAACCAAATTGAAGCAGAACACATTGTTGGAGTGTCAGAATGCATAGATAGAAGGCAAATAAGCGTTCTATGGCTTCATTAAGCTTAGTTGCTTGCTCTTGAGTAGAACTGCATGTTCACTCCACAAAAAGCACCCTTGTAAAATGAGCCAAATTGAAGCAGAACACATTGTTGGAGTGTCAGAATGCATAGAGAGAAGGCAAATAAGCGTTCTATGGCTTTATTTCGCTGAGTTGCTTACTCTTGAGTAGAAATGCATCTGCACTCCAGAAATAAGCACCTTTGTAACATGAGCCAAATTGAAGCAGAACACATTGTTGGAGTGTCAGAATGCATAGATAGAAGGCAAATAAGCGTTCTATGGCTTTATTTCGCTGAGTTGCTTACTCTTGAGTAGAACTGCATATTCACTCCAGCAAAAAGCACCTTTGTAAAATGAGCCAAATTGAAACAGAACACATTGTTGGAGTGTCAGAATGTATAGATAGAAGGCAAATAAGCGTTCTATGGCTGTATTTCGCTTTGTTGCTTACACTTGAGTAGAAATGCATCTGCACTTCAGAAATAAGCACCTTTGTAAAATGAGCCAAATTGAAGCAGAACACATTGTTGGAGTGTCAGAATGCATAATTAGAAGGCAAATAAGCGTTCTATGGCTTTATTTCGCTTCGTCGCTTACTCTTGAGTAGAAATGCATGTTCACTCCAGAAATAATCACCTTTGTAAAATGAGCCAAATTGAAGCAGAACACATTGTTGGAGTGTCCGAATGCATAGAGAGAAGGCAAATATGCGTTCTATGACTTTATTTCGCTTAGTTGCTTACTCTTGAGTAGAAATGCATCTGCTCTCCAGAAATACGCACCTTTGTAAAATGAGCCAAATTGAAGCAGAACACATTGTTGGAGTGTCAGAATGCATAGATAGAAGGCAAATAAGCGTTCTATGGCTTTATTTCGCTTAGTTGCTTACTCTTGAGTAGAAATGCATCTGCTCTCCAGAAATAAGCACCTTTGTAAAATGAGCCAAATTGAAGCAGAACACATTGTTGGAGTGTCAGAATGCATAGATAGAAGGCGAATATGTGTTCTATGGCTTTATTTCGCTTCGTTGCTTACTCTTGAGTAGAACTGCATGTTCACTCCAGAAATAATCACCTTTGTAAAATGAGCCAAATTGAAGCAGAACACATTGTTGGAGTGTCAGAATGCATAGAGAGAAGGCAAATGTGCGTTCTATGACTTTATTTCGCTTAGTTGCTTACTCTTGAGTAGAACTGCATATTCACTCCAGCAAATAAGCACCTTTGTAAAATGAGCCAAATTGAAGCAGAACACATTGTTGGAGTGTCGGAATGCATAGATAGAAGGCAAATAAGCGTTCTATGGCTTTATTTCGCTTAGTTGCTTACTCTTGAGTAGAACTGCATATTCACTCCAGCAATAAGCACCTTTGTAAAATGAGCCAAATTGAAGAAGAACACATTGTTGGAGTGTTGGAATTCATAGATAGAAGGCGAATATGCGTTCTATGGCTTTATTTCGCTTCGTTGCTTACTCTTGAGTAGAACTGCATGTTCACTCCAGAAATAATCACCTTTGTAAAATGAGCCAAATTGAAGCAGAACACATTGTTGGAGTGTCAGAATGCATAGAGAGAAGGCAAATATGCGTTCTATGACTTTATTTCGCTTAGTTGCTTACTCTTGAGTAGAACTGCATATTCACTCCAGCAAATAAGCACCTTTGTAAAATGAGCCAAATTGAAGCAGAACACATTGTTGGATTGTCAGAATGCATAGATAGAAGGCAAATAAGCGTTCTATGGCTTTATTTCGCTTAGTTGCTTACTCTTGACTAGAAATACATCTGCTCTCCAGAAATGAGCACCTTTGTAAAATGAACCAAATTGAAGCAGAACACATTGTTGGAGTGTCAGAATGCATAGAGAGAAGGCAAAAAAACGTACTATGGCTTTATTTCGCTTAGTTGCTTACTCTTGAGTAGAAATGCATCTGCTCTCCAGCAATAAGCTCCTTTGTAAAATGAACCAAATTGAAGCAGAACACATTGTTGGAGTGTCAGAATGCATAGATAGAAGGCAAATAAGCGTTCTATGGCTTCATTAAGCTTAGTTGCTTGCTCTTGAGTAGAACTGCATGTTCACTCCACAAAAAGCACCCTTGTAAAATGAGCCAAATTGAAGCAGAACACATTGTTGGAGTGTCAGAATGCATAGAGAGAAGGCAAATAAGCGTACAATGGCTTTATTTCGCTTAGTTGCTTACTCTTGAGTAGAAATGCATCTGCTCTCCAGCAATAAGCTCCTTTGTAAAATGAACCAAATTGAAGCAGAACACATTGTTGGAGTGTCAGAATGCATAGATAGAAGGCAAATAAGCGTACTATGGCTTTATTTCGCTGAGTTGCTTACTCTTGAGTAGAACGGCATATTCACTCCAGCAATAAGCACCTTTGTAAAATGAGCCAAATTGAAGCAGAACACATGGTCGGAGTGTCAGAATGCATAGATAGAAGGCAAATAAGCGTTCTATGGCTTTATTTCGCTTAGTTGCTTACTCTTGAGTAGAACTGCATATTCACTCCAGCAATAAGCACCTTTGTAAAATGAACCAAATTGAAGCAGAACACATTGTTGGAGTGTCAGAATGCATAGATAGAAGGTAAATAAGCTTTCTATGGCTTTATTTCGCTTAGTTGCTTACTCTTGAGTAGAAATGCATCTGCTCTCCAGAAATAAGCACCTTTGTCACATGAGCCAAATTGAAGCAGAACACATTGTTGGAGTGTCAGAATGCATAGATAGAAGGCAAATAAGCGTTCTATGGCTTTATTTCGCTGAGTTGCTTACTCTTGAGTAGAACTGCATATTCACTCCAGCAAAAAGCACCTTTGTAAAATGAGCCAAATTGAAGCAGAACACATTGTTGGAGTGTCAAAATGCATAGATAGAAGGCAAATAAGCGTTCTATGGCTTTATTTTGCTTAGTTGCTTACTCTTGAGTAGAACTGCATATTCACTCCAGCAATAAGCACCTTTGTAAAATGAACCAAATTGAAGCAGAACACATTGTTGGAGTGTCAGAATGCATAGAGAGAAGGCAAATAAACGTACTATGGCTTTATTTCGCTTAGTTGCTTACTCTTGAGTAGAAATGCATCTGCTCTCCAGCAATAAGCTCCTTTGTAAAATGAACCAAATTGAAGCAGAACACATTGTTGGAGTGTCAGAATGCATAGATAGAAGGCAAATAAGCGTTCTATGGCTTCATTAAGCTTAGTTGCTTGCTCTTGAGTAGAACTGCATGTTCACTCCACAAAAAGCACCCTTGTAAAATGAGCCAAATTGAAGCAGAACACATTGTTGGAGTGTCAGAATGCATAGAGAGAAGGCAAATAAGCGTACAATGGCTTTATTTCGCTTAGTTGCTTACTCTTGAGTAGAAATGCATCTGCTCTCCAGCAATAAGCTCCTTTGTAAAATGAACCAAATTGAAGCAGAACACATTGTTGGAGTGTCAGAATGCATAGATAGAAGGCAAATAAGCGTACTATGGCTTTATTTCGCTGAGTTGCTTACTCTTGAGTAGAACGGCATATTCACTCCAGCAATAAGCACCTTTGTAAAATGAGCCAAATTGAAGCAGAACACATGGTCGGAGTGTCAGAATGCATAGATAGAAGGCAAATAAGCGTTCTATGGCTTTATTTCGCTTAGTTGCTTACTCTTGAGTAGAACTGCATATTCACTCCAGCAATAAGCACCTTTGTAAAATGAACCAAATTGAAGCAGAACACATTGTTGGAGTGTCAGAATGCATAGATAGAAGGTAAATAAGCTTTCTATGGCTTTATTTCGCTTAGTTGCTTACTCTTGAGTAGAAATGCATCTGCTCTCCAGAAATAAGCACCTTTGTCACATGAGCCAAATTGAAGCAGAACACATTGTTGGAGTGTCAGAATGCATAGATAGAAGGCAAATAAGCGTTCTATGGCTTTATTTCGCTGAGTTGCTTACTCTTGAGTAGAACTGCATATTCACTCCAGCAAAAAGCACCTTTGTAAAATGAGCCAAATTGAAGCAGAACACATTGTTGGAGTGTCAGAATGCATAGATAGAAGGCGAATATGCGTTCTATGGCTTTATTTCGCTTCGTTGCTTACTCTTGAGTAGAACTGCATGTTCACTCCAGAAATAATCACCTTTGTAAAATGAGCCAAATTGAAGCAGAACACATTGTTGGAGTGTCAGAATGCATAGAGAGAAGGCAAATATGCGTTCTATGACTTTATTTCGCTTAGTTGCTTACTCTTGAGTAGAACTGCATATTCACTCCAGCAAATAAGCACCTTTGTAAAATGAGCCAAATTGAAGCAGAACACATTATTGGATTGTCAGAATGCATAGATAGAAGGCAAATAAGCGTTCTATGGCTTTATTTCGCTTAGTTGCTTACTCTTGACTAGAAATGCATCTGCTCTCCAGAAATGAGCACCTTTGTAAAATGAGCCAAATTGAAGCAGAACACATTGTTGGAGTGTCAAAATGCATAGATAGAAGGCAAATAAGCGTTCTATGGCTTTATTTCGCTTAGTTGCTTACTCTTGAGTAGAACTGCATATTCACTCCAGCAACAAGCACCTTTGTAAAATGAACCAAATTGAAGCACACATTGTTGGAGTGTCAGAATGCTTAGAAAGAAGGCAAATAAGCGTTCTATGGCTTCATTTCGCTTAGTTGCTTACTCTTGAGTAGAACTGCATGTTCACGCCAGCAAAAAGCACCTTTGTAAAATGAGCCAAATTGAAGCAGAACACATTGTTGGAGTGTCAGAATGCATAGAGAGAAGGCAAATAAGCGTACTATGGCTTTATTTCGCTTAGTTGCTTACTCTTGAGTAGAAATGCATCTGCTCTCCAGCAATAAGCTCCTTTGTAAAATGAACCAAATTGAAGGAGAACACATTGTTGGAGTGTCAGAATGCATAGATAGAAGGCAAATAAGCGTTCTATGGCTTCATTTCGCTTAGTTGCTTACTCTTGAGTAGAACTGAATGTTCACTCCACAAAAAGCACCTTTGTAAAATGAGCCAAATTGAAGCAGAACACATTGTTGGAGTGTCAGAATGCATAGAGAGAAGGCAAATAAGCGTACTATGGCTTTATTTCGCTTAGTTGCTTACTCTTGAGTAGAAATGCATCTGCTCTCCAGCAATAAGCTCCTTTGTAAAATGAACCAAATTGAAGCAGAACACATTGTTGGAGTGTCAGAATGCATAGATAGAAGGCAAATAAGCGTACTATGGCTTTATTTCGCTGAGTTGCTTACTCTTGAGTAGAACGGCATATTCACTCCAGCAATAAGCACCTTTGTAAAATGAGCCAAATTGAAGCAGAACACATGGTCGGAGTGTCAGAATGCATAGATAGAAGGCAAATAAGCGTTCTATGGCTTTATTTCGCTTAGTTGCTTACTCTTGAGTAGAACTGCATATTCACTCCAGCAATAAGCACCTTTGTAAAATGAACCAAATTGAAGCAGAACACATTGTTGGAGTGTCAGAATGCATAGATAGAAGGCAAATAAGCTTTCTATGGCTTTATTTCGCTTAGTTGCTTACTCTTGAGTAGAAATGCATCTGCTCTCCAGAAATAAGCACCTTTGTCACATGAGCCAAATTGAAGCAGAACACATTGTTGGAGTGTCAGAATGCATAGATAGAAGGCAAATAAGCGTTCTATGGCTTTTCTTCGCTTAGTTGCTTACTCTTGAGTAGAAATGCATCTGCTCTCCAGAAATAAGCACCTTTGTAACATGAGCCAAATTGAAGCAGAACACATTGTTGGAGTGTCAGAATGCATAGATAGAAGGCAAATAAGCGTTCTATGGCTTTATTTCGCTTAGTTGCTTACTCTTGAGTAGAACTGCATATTCACTCCAGCAATAAGCACCTTTGTAAAATGAACCAAATTGAAGCAGAACACATTGTTGGAGTGTCAAGAATGCATAGATAGAAGGCAAATAAGCGTTCTATGGCTTTATTTCGCTGAGTTGCTTACTCTTGAGTAGAAATGCATCTGCTCTCCAGAAATAAGCACCTTTGTAACATGAGCCAAATTGAAGCAGAACACATTGTTGGAGTGTCAGAATGCATAGATAGAAGGCAAATAAGCGTTCTATGGCTTTATTTCGCTGAGTTGCTTACTCTTGAGTAGAACTGCATATTCACTCCAGCAAAAAGCACCTTTGTAAAATGAGCCAAACTGAAGCAGAACACATTGTTGGAGTGTCAGAATGTATAGATAGAAGGCAAATAAGCGTTCTATGGCTGTATTTCGCTTTGTTGCTTACACTTGAGTAGAAATGCATCTGCACTTCAGAAATAAGCACCTTTGTAAAATGAGCCAAATTGAAGCAGAACACATTGTTGGAGTGTCAGAATGCATAATTAGAAGGCAAATAAGCGTTCTATGGCTTTATTTCGCTTCGTCGCTTACTCTTGAGTAGAAATGCATGTTCACTCCAGAAATAATCACCTTTGTAAAATGAGCCAAATTGAAGCAGAACACATTGTTGGAGTGTCCGAATGCATAGAGAGAAGGCAAATATGCGTTCTATGACTTTATTTCGCTTAGTTGCTTACTCTTGAGTAGAAATGCATCTGCTCTCCAGAAATACGCACCTTTGTAAAATGAGCCAAATTGAAGCAGAACACATTGTTGGAGTGTCAGAATGCATAGATAGAAGGCAAATAAGCGTTCTATGGCTTTATTTCGCTTAGTTGCTTACTCTTGAGTAGAAATGCATCTGCTCTCCAGAAATAAGCACCTTTGTAAAATGAGCCAAATTGAAGCAGAACACATTGTTGGAGTGTCAGAATGCATAGATAGAAGGCGAATATGCGTTCTATGGCTTTATTTCGCTTCGTTGCTTACTCTTGAGTAGAACTGCATGTTCACTCCAGAAATAATCACCTTTGTAAAATGAGCCAAATTGAAGCAGAACACATTGTTGGAGTGTCAGAATGCATAGAGAGAAGGCAAATGTGCGTTCTATGACTTTATTTCGCTTAGTTGCTTACTCTTGAGTAGAACTGCATATTCACTCCAGCAAATAAGCACCTTTGTAAAATGAGCCAAATTGAAGCAGAACACATTGTTGGAGTGTCGGAATGCATAGATAGAAGGCAAATAAGCGTTCTATGGCTTTTTTTCGCTTAGTAGCTTACTTTTGAGTAGAACTGCATATTCACTCCAGCAATAAGCACCTTTGTAAAATGAGCCAAATTGAAGAAGAACACATTGTTGGAGTGTTGGAATTCATAGATAGAAGGCGAATATGCGTTCTATGGCTTTATTTCGCTTCGTTGCTTACTCTTGAGTAGAACTGCATGTTCACTCCAGAAATAATCACCTTTGTAAAATGAGCCAAATTGAAGCAGAACACATTGTTGGAGTGTCAGAATGCATAGAGAGAAGGCAAATATGCGTTCTATGACTTTATTTCGCTTAGTTGCTTACTCTTGAGTAGAACTGCATATTCACTCCAGCAAATAAGCACCTTTGTAAAATGAGCCAAATTGAAGCAGAACACATTATTGGATTGTCAGAATGCATAGATAGAAGGCAAATAAGCGTTCTATGGCTTTATTTCGCTTAGTTGCTTACACTTGACTAGAAATGCATCTGCTCTCCAGAAATGAGCACCTTTGTAAAATGAGCCAAATTGAAGCAGAACACATTGTTGGAGTGTCAGAATGCATAGATAGAAGGCAAATAAGCGTTCTATGGCTTTATTTCGCTTAGTTGCTTACTCTTGAGTAGAAATGCATCTGCTCTCCAGCAATAAGCTCCTTTGTAAAATGAACCAAATTGAAGCAGAACACATTGTTGGAGTGTCAGAATGCATAGATAGAAGGCAAATAAGCGTTCTATGGCTTCATTTCGCTTAGTTGTTTACTCTTGAGTAGAACTGAATGTTCACTCCACAAAAAGCACCTTTGTAAAATGAGCCAAATTGAAGCAGAACACATTGTTGGAGTGTCAGAATGCATAGAGAGAAGGCAAATAAGCGTACTATGGCTTTATTTCGCTTAGTTGCTTACTCTTGAGTAGAAATGCATCTGCTCTCCAGCAATAAGCTCCTTTGTAAAATGAACCAAATTGAAGCAGAACACATTGTTGGAGTGTCAGAATGCATAGATAGAAGGCAAATAAGCGTACTATGGCTTTATTTCGCTGAGTTGCTTACTCTTGTGTAGAACGGCATATTCACTCCAGCAATAAGCACCTTTGTAAAATGAGCCAAATTGAAGCAGAACACATGGTCGGAGTGTCAGAATGCATAGATAGAAGGCAAATAAGCGTTCTATGGCTTTATTTCGCTTAGTTGCTTACTCTTGAGTAGAACTGCATATTCACTCCAGCAATAAGCACCTTTGTAAAATGAACCAAATTGAAGCAGAACACATTGTTGGAGTGTCAGAATGCATAGATAGAAGGCAAATAAGCTTTCTATGGCTTTATTTCGCTTAGTTGCTTACTCTTGAGTAGAAATGCATCTGCTCTCCAGAAATAAGCACCTTTGTCACATGAGCCAAATTGAAGCAGAACACATTGTTGGAGTGTCAGAATGCATAGATAGAAGGCAAATAAGCGTTCTATGGCTTTTCTTCGCTTAGTTGCTTACTCTTGAGTAGAAATGCATCTGCTCTCCAGAAATAAGCACCTTTGTAACATGAGCCAAATTGAAGCAGAACACATTGTTGGAGTGTCAGAATGCATAGATAGAAGGCAAATAAGCGTTCTATGGCTTTATTTCGCTGAGTTGCTTACTCTTGAGTAGAAATGCATCTGCACTCCAGAAATAAGCACCTTTGTAAAATGAGCCAAACTGAAGCAGAACACATTGTTGGAGTGTCAGAATGCATAGATAGAAGGCAAATAAGCGTTCTATGGCTTTATTTCGCTTAGTTGCTTACTCTTGAGTAGACCTGCATATTCACTCCAGCAATAAGCACCTTTGTAAAATGAACCAAATTGAAGCAGAACACATTGTTGGAGTGTCAAGAATGCATAGATAGAAGGCAAATAAGCGTTCTATGGCTTTATTTCGCTGAGTTGCTTACTCTTGAGTAGAAATGCATCTGCTCTCCAGAAATAAGCACCTTTGTAACATGAGCCAAATTGAAGCAGAACACATTGTTGGAGTGTCAGAATGCATAGATAGAAGGCAAATAAGCGTTCTATGGCTTTATTTCGCTTCGTTGCTTACTCTTGAGTAGAACTGCATGTTCACTCCAGAAATAATCACCTTTGTAAAATGAGCCAAATTGAAGCAGAACACATTGTTGGATTGTCAGAATGCATAGATAGAAGGCAAATAAGCGTTCTATGGCTTTATTTCGCTTAGTTGCTTACTCTTGACTAGAAATGCATCTGCTCTCCAGAAATGAGCACCTTTGTAAAATGAGCCAAATTGAAGCAGAACACATTGTTGGAGTGTCAAAATGCATAGATAGAAGGCAAATAAGCGTTCTATGGCTTTATTTTGCTTAGTTGCTTACTCTTGAGTAGAACTGCATATTCACTCCAGCAATAAGCACCTTTGTAAAATGAACCAAATTGAAGCAGAACACATTGTTGGAGTGTCAGAATGCATAGATAGAAGGCAAATAAGCGTTCTATGGCTTTATTTCGCTGAGTTGCTTACTCTTGAGTAGAACTGCATATTCACTCCAGCAAAAAGCACCTTTGTAAAATGAGCCAAATTGAAGCAGAACACATTGTTGGAGTGTCAAAATGCATAGATAGAAGGCAAATAAGCGTTCTATGGCTTTATTTTGCTTAGTTGCTTACTCTTGAGTAGAACTGCATATTCACTCCAGCAATAAGCACCTTTGTAAAATGAACCAAATTGAAGCAGAACACATTGTTGGAGTGTCAGAATGCATAGAGAGAAGGCAAATAAACGTACTATGGCTTTATTTCGCTTAGTTGCTTACTCTTGAGTAGAAATGCATCTGCTCTCCAGCAATAAGCTCCTTTGTAAAATGAACCAAATTGAAGCAGAACACATTGTTGGAGTGTCAGAATGCATAGATAGAAGGCAAATAAGCGTTCTATGGCTTCATTAAGCTTAGTTGCTTGCTCTTGAGTAGAACTGCATGTTCACTCCACAAAAAGCACCCTTGTAAAATGAGCCAAATTGAAGCAGAACACATTGTTGGAGTGTCAGAATGCATAGAGAGAAGGCAAATAAGCGTACAATGGCTTTATTTCGCTTAGTTGCTTACTCTTGAGTAGAAATGCATCTGCTCTCCAGCAATAAGCTCCTTTGTAAAATGAACCAAATTGAAGCAGAACACATTGTTGGAGTGTCAGAATGCATAGATAGAAGGCAAATAAGCGTACTATGGCTTTATTTCGCTGAGTTGCTTACTCTTGAGTAGAACGGCATATTCACTCCAGCAATAAGCACCTTTGTAAAATGAGCCAAATTGAAGCAGAACACATGGTCGGAGTGTCAGAATGCATAGATAGAAGGCAAATAAGCGTTCTATGGCTTTATTTCGCTTAGTTGCTTACTCTTGAGTAGAACTGCATATTCACTCCAGCAATAAGCACCTTTGTAAAATGAACCAAATTGAAGCAGAACACATTGTTGGAGTGTCAGAATGCATAGATAGAAGGTAAATAAGCTTTCTATGGCTTTATTTCGCTTAGTTGCTTACTCTTGAGTAGAAATGCATCTGCTCTCCAGAAATAAGCACCTTTGTCACATGAGCCAAATTGAAGCAGAACACATTGTTGGAGTGTCAGAATGCATAGATAGAAGGCAAATAAGCGTTCTATGGCTTTATTTCGCTGAGTTGCTTACTCTTGAGTAGAACTGCATATTCACTCCAGCAAAAAGCACCTTTGTAAAATGAGCCAAATTGAAGCAGAACACATTGTTGGAGTGTCAGAATGCATAGATAGAAGGCGAATATGCGTTCTATGGCTTTATTTCGCTTCGTTGCTTACTCTTGAGTAGAACTGCATGTTCACTCCAGAAATAATCACCTTTGTAAAATGAGCCAAATTGAAGCAGAACACATTGTTGGAGTGTCAGAATGCATAGAGAGAAGGCAAATATGCGTTCTATGACTTTATTTCGCTTAGTTGCTTACTCTTGAGTAGAACTGCATATTCACTCCAGCAAATAAGCGCCTTTGTAAAATGAGCCAAATTGAAGCAGAACACATTATTGGATTGTCAGAATGCATAGATAGAAGGCAAATAAGCGTTCTATGGCTTTATTTCGCTTAGTTGCTTACTCTTGACTAGAAATGCATCTGCTCTCCAGAAATGAGCACCTTTGTAAAATGAGCCAAATTGAAGCAGAACACATTGTTGGAGTGTCAAAATGCATAGATAGAAGGCAAATAAGCGTTCTATGGCTTTATTTCGCTTAGTTGCTTACTCTTGAGTAGAACTGCATATTCACTCCAGCAACAAGCACCTTTGTAAAATGAACCAAATTGAAGCACACATTGTTGGAGTGTCAGAATGCTTAGAAAGAAGGCAAATAAGCGTTCTATGGCTTCATTTCGCTTAGTTGCTTACTCTTGAGTAGAACTGCATGTTCACGCCAGCAAAAAGCACCTTTGTAAAATGAGCCAAATTGAAGCAGAACACATTGTTGGAGTGTCAGAATGCATAGAGAGAAGGCAAATAAGCGTACTATGGCTTTATTTCGCTTAGTTGCTTACTCTTGAGTAGAAATGCATCTGCTCTCCAGCAATAAGCTCCTTTGTAAAATGAACCAAATTGAAGCAGAACACATTGTTGGAGTGTCAGAATGCATAGATAGAAGGCAAATAAGCGTTCTATGGCTTCATTTCGCTTAGTTGCTTACTCTTGAGTAGAACTGAATGTTCACTCCACAAAAAGCACCTTTGTAAAATGAGCCAAATTGAAGCAGAACACATTGTTGGAGTGTCAGAATGCATAGAGAGAAGGCAAATAAGCGTACTATGGCTTTATTTCGCTTAGTTGCTTACTCTTGAGTAGAAATGCATCTGCTCTCCAGCAATAAGCTCCTTTGTAAAATGAACCAAATTGAAGCAGAACACATTGTTGGAGTGTCAGAATGCATAGATAGAAGGCAAATAAGCGTACTATGGCTTTATTTCGCTGAGTTGCTTACTCTTGAGTAGAACGGCATATTCACTCCAGCAATAAGCACCTTTGTAAAATGAGCCAAATTGAAGCAGAACACATGGTCGGAGTGTCAGAATGCATAGATAGAAGGCAAATAAGCGTTCTATGGCTTTATTTCGCTTAGTTGCTTACTCTTGAGTAGAACTGCATATTCACTCCAGCAATAAGCACCTTTGTAAAATGAACCAAATTGAAGCAGAACACATTGTTGGAGTGTCAGAATGCATAGATAGAAGGCAAATAAGCTTTCTATGGCTTTATTTCGCTTAGTTGCTTACTCTTGAGTAGAAATGCATCTGCTCTCCAGAAATAAGCACCTTTGTCACATGAGCCAAATTGAAGCAGAACACATTGTTGGAGTGTCAGAATGCATAGATAGAAGGCAAATAAGCGTTCTATGGCTTTTCTTCGCTTAGTTGCTTACTCTTGAGTAGAAATGCATCTGCTCTCCAGAAATAAGCACCTTTGTAACATGAGCCAAATTGAAGCAGAACACATTGTTGGAGTGTCAGAATGCATAGATAGAAGGCAAATAAGCGTTCTATGGCTTTATTTCGCTTAGTTGCTTACTCTTGAGTAGAACTGCATATTCACTCCAGCAATAAGCACCTTTGTAAAATGAACCAAATTGAAGCAGAACACATTGTTGGAGTGTCAAGAATGCATAGATAGAAGGCAAATAAGCGTTCTATGGCTTTATTTCGCTTCGTTGCTTACTCTTGAGTAGAACTGCATGTTCACTCCAGAAATAATCACCTTTGTAACATGAGCCAAATTGAAGCAGAACACATTGTTGGAGTGTCAGAATGCATAGATAGAAGGCAAATAAGCGTTCTATGGCTTTATTTCGCTGAGTTGCTTACTCTTGAGTAGAACTGCATATTCACTCCAGCAAAAAGCACCTTTGTAAAATGAGCCAAACTGAAGCAGAACACATTGTTGGAGTGTCAGAATGTATAGATAGAAGGCAAATAAGCGTTCTATGGCTGTATTTCGCTTTGTTGCTTACACTTGAGTAGAAATGCATCTGCACTTCAGAAATAAGCACCTTTGTAAAATGAGCCAAATTGAAGCAGAACACATTGTTGGAGTGTCAGAATGCATAATTAGAAGGCAAATAAGCGTTCTATGGCTTTATTTCGCTTCGTCGCTTACTCTTGAGTAGAAATGCATGTTCACTCCAGAAATAATCACCTTTGTAAAATGAGCCAAATTGAAGCAGAACACATTGTTGGAGTGTCCGAATGCATAGAGAGAAGGCAAATATGCGTTCTATGACTTTATTTCGCTTAGTTGCTTACTCTTGAGTAGAAATGCATCTGCTCTCCAGAAATACGCACCTTTGTAAAATGAGCCAAATTGAAGCAGAACACATTGTTGGAGTGTCAGAATGCATAGATAGAAGGCAAATAAGCGTTCTATGGCTTTATTTCGCTTAGTTGCTTACTCTTGAGTAGAAATGCATCTGCTCTCCAGAAATAAGCACCTTTGTAAAATGAGCCAAATTGAAGCAGAACACATTGTTGGAGTGTCAGAATGCATAGATAGAAGGCGAATATGCGTTCTATGGCTTTATTTCGCTTCGTTGCTTACTCTTGAGTAGAACTGCATGTTCACTCCAGAAATAATCACCTTTGTAAAATGAGCCAAATTGAAGCAGAACACATTGTTGGAGTGTCAGAATGCATAGAGAGAAGGCAAATAAGCGTTCTATGGCTTTATTTCGCTTAGTTGCTTACTCTTGAGTAGAACTGCATATTCACTCCAGCAAATAAGCACCTTTGTAAAATGAGCCAAATTGAAGCAGAACACATTGTTGGAGTGTCGGAATGCATAGATAGAAGGCAAATAAGCGTTCTATGGCTTTTTTTCGCTTAGTAGCTTACTTTTGAGTAGAACTGCATATTCACTCCAGCAATAAGCACCTTTGTAAAATGAGCCAAATTGAAGAAGAACACATTGTTGGAGTGTTGGAATTCATAGATAGAAGGCGAATATGCGTTCTATGGCTTTATTTCGCTTCGTTGCTTACTCTTGAGTAGAACTGCATGTTCACTCCAGAAATAATCACCTTTGTAAAATGAGCCAAATTGAAGCAGAACACATTGTTGGAGTGTCAGAATGCATAGAGAGAAGGCAAATATGCGTTCTATGACTTTATTTCGCTTAGTTGCTTACTCTTGAGTAGAACTGCATATTCACTCCAGCAAATAAGCACCTTTGTAAAATGAGCCAAATTGAAGCAGAACACATTATTGGATTGTCAGAATGCATAGATAGAAGGCAAATAAGCGTTCTATGGCTTTATTTCGCTTAGTTGCTTACTCTTGACTAGAAATGCATCTGCTCTCCAGAAATGAGCACCTTTGTAAAATGAGCCAAATTGAAGCAGAACACATTGTTGGAGTGTCAGAATGCATAGATAGAAGGCAAATAAGCGTTCTATGGCTTTATTTCGCTTAGTTGCTTACTCTTGAGTAGAAATGCATCTGCTCTCCAGCAATAAGCTCCTTTGTAAAATGAACCAAATTGAAGCAGAACACATTGTTGGAGTGTCAGAATGCATAGATAGAAGGCAAATAAGCGTTCTATGGCTTCATTTCGCTTAGTTGCTTACTCTTGAGTAGAACTGAATGTTCACTCCACAAAAAGCACCTTTGTAAAATGAGCCAAATTGAAGCAGAACACATTGTTGGAGTGTCAGAATGCATAGAGAGAAGGCAAATAAGCGTACTATGGCTTTATTTCGCTTAGTTGCTTACTCTTGAGTAGAAATGCATCTGCTCTCCAGCAATAAGCTCCTTTGTAAAATGAACCAAATTGAAGCAGAACACATTGTTGGAGTGTCAGAATGCATAGATAGAAGGCAAATAAGCGTACTATGGCTTTATTTCGCTGAGTTGCTTACTCTTGAGTAGAACGGCATATTCACTCCAGCAATAAGCACCTTTGTAAAATGAGCCAAATTGAAGCAGAACACATGGTCGGAGTGTCAGAATGCATAGATAGAAGGCAAATAAGCGTTCTATGGCTTTATTTCGCTTAGTTGCTTACTCTTGAGTAGAACTGCATATTCACTCCAGCAATAAGCACCTTTGTAAAATGAACCAAATTGAAGCAGAACACATTGTTGGAGTGTCAGAATGCATAGATAGAAGGCAAATAAGCTTTCTATGGCTTTATTTCGCTTAGTTGTTTACTCTTGAGTAGAAATGCATCTGCTCTCCAGAAATAAGCACCTTTGTCACATGAGCCAAATTGAAGCAGAACACATTGTTGGAGTGTCAGAATGCATAGATAGAAGGCAAATAAGCGTTCTATGGCTTTATTTCGCTGAGTTGCTTACTCTTGAGTAGAAATGCATCTGCACTCCAGAAATAAGCACCTTTGTAAAATGAGCCAAACTGAAGCAGAACACATTGTTGGAGTGTCAGAATGCATAGATAGAAGGCAAATAAGCGTTCTATGGCTTTATTTCGCTTAGTTGCTTACTCTTGAGTAGACCTGCATATTCACTCCAGCAATAAGCACCTTTGTAAAATGAACCAAATTGAAGCAGAACACATTGTTGGAGTGTCAAGAATGCATAGATAGAAGGCAAATAAGCGTTCTATGGCTTTATTTCGCTGAGTTGCTTACTCTTGAGTAGAAATGCATCTGCTCTCCAGAAATAAGCACCTTTGTAACATGAGCCAAATTGAAGCAGAACACATTGTTGGAGTGTCAGAATGCATAGATAGAAGGCAAATAAGCGTTCTATGGCTTTATTTCGCTTCGTTGCTTACTCTTGAGTAGAACTGCATGTTCACTCCAGAAATAATCACCTTTGTAAAATGAGCCAAATTGAAGCAGAACACATTGTTGGATTGTCAGAATGCATAGATAGAAGGCAAATAAGCGTTCTATGGCTTTATTTCGCTTAGTTGCTTACTCTTGACTAGAAATGCATCTGCTCTCCAGAAATGAGCACCTTTGTAAAATGAGCCAAATTGAAGCAGAACACATTGTTGGAGTGTCAAAATGCATAGATAGAAGGCAAATAAGCGTTCTATGGCTTTATTTTGCTTAGTTGCTTACTCTTGAGTAGAACTGCATATTCACTCCAGCAATAAGCACCTTTGTAAAATGAACCAAATTGAAGCAGAACACATTGTTGGAGTGTCAGAATGCATAGATAGAAGGCAAATAAGCGTTCTATGGCTTTATTTCGCTGAGTTGCTTACTCTTGAGTAGAACTGCATATTCACTCCAGCAAAAAGCACCTTTGTAAAATGAGCCAAATTGAAGCAGAACACATTGTTGGAGTGTCAAAATGCATAGATAGAAGGCAAATAAGCGTTCTATGGCTTTATTTTGCTTAGTTGCTTACTCTTGAGTAGAACTGCATATTCACTCCAGCAATAAGCACCTTTGTAAAATGAACCAAATTGAAGCAGAACACATTGTTGGAGTGTCAGAATGCATAGAGAGAAGGCAAATAAACGTACTATGGCTTTATTTCGCTTAGTTGCTTACTCTTGAGTAGAAATGCATCTGCTCTCCAGCAATAAGCTCCTTTGTAAAATGAACCAAATTGAAGCAGAACACATTGTTGGAGTGTCAGAATGCATAGATAGAAGGCAAATAAGCGTTCTATGGCTTCATTAAGCTTAGTTGCTTGCTCTTGAGTAGAACTGCATGTTCACTCCACAAAAAGCACCCTTGTAAAATGAGCCAAATTGAAGCAGAACACATTGTTGGAGTGTCAGAATGCATAGAGAGAAGGCAAATAAGCGTACAATGGCTTTATTTCGCTTAGTTGCTTACTCTTGAGTAGAAATGCATCTGCTCTCCAGCAATAAGCTCCTTTGTAAAATGAACCAAATTGAAGCAGAACACATTGTTGGAGTGTCAGAATGCATAGATAGAAGGCAAATAAGCGTACTATGGCTTTATTTCGCTGAGTTGCTTACTCTTGAGTAGAACGGCATATTCACTCCAGCAATAAGCACCTTTGTAAAATGAGCCAAATTGAAGCAGAACACATGGTCGGAGTGTCAGAATGCATAGATAGAAGGCAAATAAGCGTTCTATGGCTTTATTTCGCTTAGTTGCTTACTCTTGAGTAGAACTGCATATTCACTCCAGCAATAAGCACCTTTGTAAAATGAACCAAATTGAAGCAGAACACATTGTTGGAGTGTCAGAATGCATAGATAGAAGGTAAATAAGCTTTCTATGGCTTTATTTCGCTTAGTTGCTTACTCTTGAGTAGAAATGCATCTGCTCTCCAGAAATAAGCACCTTTGTCACATGAGCCAAATTGAAGCAGAACACATTGTTGGAGTGTCAGAATGCATAGATAGAAGGCAAATAAGCGTTCTATGGCTTTATTTCGCTGAGTTGCTTACTCTTGAGTAGAACTGCATATTCACTCCAGCAAAAAGCACCTTTGTAAAATGAGCCAAATTGAAGCAGAACACATTGTTGGAGTGTCAGAATGCATAGATAGAAGGCGAATATGCGTTCTATGGCTTTATTTCGCTTCGTTGCTTACTCTTGAGTAGAACTGCATGTTCACTCCAGAAATAATCACCTTTGTAAAATGAGCCAAATTGAAGCAGAACACATTGTTGGAGTGTCAGAATGCATAGAGAGAAGGCAAATATGCGTTCTATGACTTTATTTCGCTTAGTTGCTTACTCTTGAGTAGAACTGCATATTCACTCCAGCAAATAAGCGCCTTTGTAAAATGAGCCAAATTGAAGCAGAACACATTATTGGATTGTCAGAATGCATAGATAGAAGGCAAATAAGCGTTCTATGGCTTTATTTCGCTTAGTTGCTTACTCTTGACTAGAAATGCATCTGCTCTCCAGAAATGAGCACCTTTGTAAAATGAGCCAAATTGAAGCAGAACACATTGTTGGAGTGTCAAAATGCATAGATAGAAGGCAAATAAGCGTTCTATGGCTTTATTTCGCTTAGTTGCTTACTCTTGAGTAGAACTGCATATTCACTCCAGCAACAAGCACCTTTGTAAAATGAACCAAATTGAAGCACACATTGTTGGAGTGTCAGAATGCTTAGAAAGAAGGCAAATAAGCGTTCTATGGCTTCATTTCGCTTAGTTGCTTACTCTTGAGTAGAACTGCATGTTCACGCCAGCAAAAAGCACCTTTGTAAAATGAGCCAAATTGAAGCAGAACACATTGTTGGAGTGTCAGAATGCATAGAGAGAAGGCAAATAAGCGTACTATGGCTTTATTTCGCTTAGTTGCTTACTCTTGAGTAGAAATGCATCTGCTCTCCAGCAATAAGCTCCTTTGTAAAATGAACCAAATTGAAGCAGAACACATTGTTGGAGTGTCAGAATGCATAGATAGAAGGCAAATAAGCGTTCTATGGCTTCATTTCGCTTAGTTGCTTACTCTTGAGTAGAACTGAATGTTCACTCCACAAAAAGCACCTTTGTAAAATGAGCCAAATTGAAGCAGAACACATTGTTGGAGTGTCAGAATGCATAGAGAGAAGGCAAATAAGCGTACTATGGCTTTATTTCGCTTAGTTGCTTACTCTTGAGTAGAAATGCATCTGCTCTCCAGCAATAAGCTCCTTTGTAAAATGAACCAAATTGAAGCAGAACACATTGTTGGAGTGTCAGAATGCATAGATAGAAGGCAAATAAGCGTACTATGGCTTTATTTCGCTGAGTTGCTTACTCTTGAGTAGAACGGCATATTCACTCCAGCAATAAGCACCTTTGTAAAATGAGCCAAATTGAAGCAGAACACATGGTCGGAGTGTCAGAATGCATAGATAGAAGGCAAATAAGCGTTCTATGGCTTTATTTCGCTTAGTTGCTTACTCTTGAGTAGAACTGCATATTCACTCCAGCAATAAGCACCTTTGTAAAATGAACCAAATTGAAGCAGAACACATTGTTGGAGTGTCAGAATGCATAGATAGAAGGCAAATAAGCTTTCTATGGCTTTATTTCGCTTAGTTGCTTACTCTTGAGTAGAAATGCATCTGCTCTCCAGAAATAAGCACCTTTGTCACATGAGCCAAATTGAAGCAGAACACATTGTTGGAGTGTCAGAATGCATAGATAGAAGGCAAATAAGCGTTCTATGGCTTTTCTTCGCTTAGTTGCTTACTCTTGAGTAGAAATGCATCTGCTCTCCAGAAATAAGCACCTTTGTAACATGAGCCAAATTGAAGCAGAACACATTGTTGGAGTGTCAGAATGCATAGATAGAAGGCAAATAAGCGTTCTATGGCTTTATTTCGCTTAGTTGCTTACTCTTGAGTAGAACTGCATATTCACTCCAGCAATAAGCACCTTTGTAAAATGAACCAAATTGAAGCAGAACACATTGTTGGAGTGTCAAGAATGCATAGATAGAAGGCAAATAAGCGTTCTATGGCTTTATTTCGCTTCGTTGCTTACTCTTGAGTAGAACTGCATGTTCACTCCAGAAATAATCACCTTTGTAACATGAGCCAAATTGAAGCAGAACACATTGTTGGAGTGTCAGAATGCATAGATAGAAGGCAAATAAGCGTTCTATGGCTTTATTTCGCTGAGTTGCTTACTCTTGAGTAGAACTGCATATTCACTCCAGCAAAAAGCACCTTTGTAAAATGAGCCAAACTGAAGCAGAACACATTGTTGGAGTGTCAGAATGTATAGATAGAAGGCAAATAAGCGTTCTATGGCTGTATTTCGCTTTGTTGCTTACACTTGAGTAGAAATGCATCTGCACTTCAGAAATAAGCACCTTTGTAAAATGAGCCAAATTGAAGCAGAACACATTGTTGGAGTGTCAGAATGCATAATTAGAAGGCAAATAAGCGTTCTATGGCTTTATTTCGCTTCGTCGCTTACTCTTGAGTAGAAATGCATGTTCACTCCAGAAATAATCACCTTTGTAAAATGAGCCAAATTGAAGCAGAACACATTGTTGGAGTGTCCGAATGCATAGAGAGAAGGCAAATATGCGTTCTATGACTTTATTTCGCTTAGTTGCTTACTCTTGAGTAGAAATGCATCTGCTCTCCAGAAATACGCACCTTTGTAAAATGAGCCAAATTGAAGCAGAACACATTGTTGGAGTGTCAGAATGCATAGATAGAAGGCAAATAAGCGTTCTATGGCTTTATTTCGCTTAGTTGCTTACTCTTGAGTAGAAATGCATCTGCTCTCCAGAAATAAGCACCTTTGTAAAATGAGCCAAATTGAAGCAGAACACATTGTTGGAGTGTCAGAATGCATAGATAGAAGGCGAATATGCGTTCTATGGCTTTATTTCGCTTCGTTGCTTACTCTTGAGTAGAACTGCATGTTCACTCCAGAAATAATCACCTTTGTAAAATGAGCCAAATTGAAGCAGAACACATTGTTGGAGTGTCAGAATGCATAGAGAGAAGGCAAATAAGCGTTCTATGGCTTTATTTCGCTTAGTTGCTTACTCTTGAGTAGAACTGCATATTCACTCCAGCAAATAAGCACCTTTGTAAAATGAGCCAAATTGAAGCAGAACACATTGTTGGAGTGTCGGAATGCATAGATAGAAGGCAAATAAGCGTTCTATGGCTTTTTTTCGCTTAGTAGCTTACTTTTGAGTAGAACTGCATATTCACTCCAGCAATAAGCACCTTTGTAAAATGAGCCAAATTGAAGAAGAACACATTGTTGGAGTGTTGGAATTCATAGATAGAAGGCGAATATGCGTTCTATGGCTTTATTTCGCTTCGTTGCTTACTCTTGAGTAGAACTGCATGTTCACTCCAGAAATAATCACCTTTGTAAAATGAGCCAAATTGAAGCAGAACACATTGTTGGAGTGTCAGAATGCATAGAGAGAAGGCAAATATGCGTTCTATGACTTTATTTCGCTTAGTTGCTTACTCTTGAGTAGAACTGCATATTCACTCCAGCAAATAAGCACCTTTGTAAAATGAGCCAAATTGAAGCAGAACACATTATTGGATTGTCAGAATGCATAGATAGAAGGCAAATAAGCGTTCTATGGCTTTATTTCGCTTAGTTGCTTACTCTTGACTAGAAATGCATCTGCTCTCCAGAAATGAGCACCTTTGTAAAATGAGCCAAATTGAAGCAGAACACATTGTTGGAGTGTCAGAATGCATAGATAGAAGGCAAATAAGCGTTCTATGGCTTTATTTCGCTTAGTTGCTTACTCTTGAGTAGAAATGCATCTGCTCTCCAGCAATAAGCTCCTTTGTAAAATGAACCAAATTGAAGCAGAACACATTGTTGGAGTGTCAGAATGCATAGATAGAAGGCAAATAAGCGTTCTATGGCTTCATTTCGCTTAGTTGCTTACTCTTGAGTAGAACTGAATGTTCACTCCACAAAAAGCACCTTTGTAAAATGAGCCAAATTGAAGCAGAACACATTGTTGGAGTGTCAGAATGCATAGAGAGAAGGCAAATAAGCGTACTATGGCTTTATTTCGCTTAGTTGCTTACTCTTGAGTAGAAATGCATCTGCTCTCCAGCAATAAGCTCCTTTGTAAAATGAACCAAATTGAAGCAGAACACATTGTTGGAGTGTCAGAATGCATAGATAGAAGGCAAATAAGCGTACTATGGCTTTATTTCGCTGAGTTGCTTACTCTTGAGTAGAACGGCATATTCACTCCAGCAATAAGCACCTTTGTAAAATGAGCCAAATTGAAGCAGAACACATGGTCGGAGTGTCAGAATGCATAGATAGAAGGCAAATAAGCGTTCTATGGCTTTATTTCGCTTAGTTGCTTACTCTTGAGTAGAACTGCATATTCACTCCAGCAATAAGCACCTTTGTAAAATGAACCAAATTGAAGCAGAACACATTGTTGGAGTGTCAGAATGCATAGATAGAAGGCAAATAAGCTTTCTATGGCTTTATTTCGCTTAGTTGTTTACTCTTGAGTAGAAATGCATCTGCTCTCCAGAAATAAGCACCTTTGTCACATGAGCCAAATTGAAGCAGAACACATTGTTGGAGTGTCAGAATGCATAGATAGAAGGCAAATAAGCGTTCTATGGCTTTTCTTCGCTTAGTTGCTTACTCTTGAGTAGAAATGCATCTGCTCTCCAGAAATAAGCACCTTTGTAACATGAGCCAAATTGAAGCAGAACACATTGTTGGAGTGTCAGAATGCATAGATAGAAGGCAAATAAGCGTTCTATGGCTTTATTTCGCTGAGTTGCTTACTCTTGAGTAGAAATGCATCTGCACTCCAGAAATAAGCACCTTTGTAAAATGAGCCAAACTGAAGCAGAACACATTGTTGGAGTGTCAGAATGCATAGATAGAAGGCAAATAAGCGTTCTATGGCTTTATTTCGCTTAGTTGCTTACTCTTGAGTAGAATTGCATATTCACTCCAGCAATAAGCACCTTTGTAAAATGAACCAAATTGAAGCAGAACACATTGTTGGAGTGTCAAGAATGCATAGATAGAAGGCAAATAAGCGTTCTATGGCTTTATTTCGCTGAGTTGCTTACTCTTGAGTAGAAATGCATCTGCTCTCCAGAAATAAGCACCTTTGTAACATGAGCCAAATTGAAGCAGAACACATTGTTGGAGTGTCAGAATGCATAGATAGAAGGCAAATAAGCGTTCTATGGCTTTATTTCGCTTCGTTGCTTACTCTTGAGTAGAACTGCATGTTCACTCCAGAAATAATCACCTTTGTAAAATGAGCCAAATTGAAGCAGAACACATTGTTGGATTGTCAGAATGCATAGATAGAAGGCAAATAAGCGTTCTATGGCTTTATTTCGCTTAGTTGCTTACTCTTGACTAGAAATGCATCTGCTCTCCAGAAATGAGCACCTTTGTAAAATGAGCCAAATTGAAGCAGAACACATTGTTGGAGTGTCAAAATGCATAGATAGAAGGCAAATAAGCGTTCTATGGCTTTATTTTGCTTAGTTGCTTACTCTTGAGTAGAACTGCATATTCACTCCAGCAATAAGCACCTTTGTAAAATGAACCAAATTGAAGCAGAACACATTGTTGGAGTGTCAGAATGCATAAATAGAAGGCAAATAAGCGTTCTATGGCTTTATTTCGCTTAGTTGCTTACTCTTGAGTAGAAATGCATCTGCTCTCCAGCAATAAGCTCCTTTGTAAAATGAACCAAATTGAAGCAGAACACATTGTTGGAGTGTCAGAATGCATAGATAGAAGGCAAATAAGCGTTCTATGGCTTCATTTCGCTTAGTTGCTTACTCTTGAGTAGAACTGCATCTGCTCTCCAGAAATAAGCACCTTTGTAAAATGAGCCAAATTGAAGCAGAACACATTGTTGGAGTGTCAAAATGCATAGATAGAAGGCAAATAAGCGTTCTATGGCTTTATTTTGCTTAGTTGCTTACTCTTGAGTAGAACTGCATATTCACTCCAGCAATAAGCACCTTTGTAAAATGAACCAAATTGAAGCAGAATACATTGTTGGAGTGTCAGAATGCATAGAGAGAAGGCAAATAAGCGTACAATGGCTTTATTTCGCTTAGTTGCTTACTCTTGAGTAGAAATGCATCTGCTCTCCAGCAATAAGCTCCTTTGTAAAATGAACCAAATTGAAGCAGAACACATTGTTGGAGTGTCAGAATGCATAGATAGAAGGCAAATAAGCGTACTATGGCTTTATTTCGCTGAGTTGCTTACTCTTGAGTAGACCGGCATATTCACTCCAGCAATAAGCACCTTTGTAAAATGAGCCAAATTGAAGCAGAACACATGGTCGGAGTGTCAGAATGCATAGATAGAAGGCAAATAAGCGTTCTATGGCTTTATTTCGCTTAGTTGCTTACTCTTGAGTAGAACTGCATATTCACTCCAGCAATAAGCACCTTTGTAAAATGAACCAAATTGAAGCAGAACACATTGTTGGAGTGTCAGAATGCATAGATAGAATGTAAATAAGCTTTCTATGGCTTTATTTCGCTTAGTTGCTTACTCTTGAGTAGAAATGCATCTGCTCTCCAGAAATAAGCACCTTTGTCACATGAGCCAAATTGAAGCAGAACACATTGTTGGAGTGTCAGAATGCATAGATAGAAGGCAAATAAGCGTTCTATGGCTTTTCTTCGCTTAGTTGCTTACTCTTGAGTAGAAATGCATCTGCTCTCCAGAAATAAGCACCTTTGTAACATGAGCCAAATTGAAGCAGAACACATTGTTGGAGTGTCAGAATGCATAGATAGAAGGCAAATAAGCGTTCTATGGCTTTATTTCGCTGAGTTGCTTACTCTTGAGTAGAAATGCATCTGCACTCCAGAAATAAGCACCTTTGTAAAATGAGCCAAACTGAAGCAGAACACATTGTTGGAGTGTCAGAATGCATAGATAGAAGGCAAATAAGCGTTCTATGGCTTTATTTCGCTTAGTTGCTTACTCTTGAGTAGAACTGCATATTCACTCCAGCAATAAGCACCTTTGTAAAATGAACCAAATTGAAGCAGAACACATTGTTGGAGTGTCAGAATGCATAGATAGAAGGCAAATAAGCTTTCTATGGCTTTATTTCGCTTAGTTGCTTACTCTTGAGTAGAAATGCATCTGCTCTCCAGAAATAAGCACCTTTGTCACATGAGCCAAATTGAAGCAGAACACATTGTTGGAGTGTCAGAATGCATAGATAGAAGGCAAATGAGCGTTCTATGGCTTTTCTTCGCTTAGTTGCTTACTCTTGAGTAGAAATGCATCTGCTCTCCAGAAATAAGCACCTTTGTAACATGAGCCAAATTGAAGCAGAACACATTGTTGGAGTGTCAGAATGCATAGATAGAAGGCAAATAAGCGTTCTATGGCTTTATTTCGCTGAGTTGCTTACTCTTGAGTAGAAATGCATCTGCACTCCAGAAATAAGCACCTTTGTAAAATGAGCCAAACTGAAGCAGAACACATTGTTGGAGTGTCAGAATGCATAGATAGAAGGCAAATAAGCGTTCTATGGCTTTATTTCGCTTAGTTGCTTACTCTTGAGTAGAACTGCATATTCACTCCAGCAATAAGCACCTTTGTAAAATGAACCAAATTGAAGCAGAACACATTGTTGGAGTGTCAAGAATGCATAGATAGAAGGCAAATAAGCGTTCTATGGCTTTATTTCGCTGAGTTGCTTACTCTTGAGTAGAAATGCATCTGCTCTCCAGAAATAAGCACCTTTGTAACATGAGCCAAATTGAAGCAGAACACATTGTTGGAGTGTCAGAATGCATAGATAGAAGGCAAATAAGCGTTCTATGGCTTTATTTCGCTGAGTTGCTTACTCTTGAGTAGAACTGCATATTCACTCCAGCAAAAAGCACCTTTGTAAAATGAGCCAAACTGAAGCTGAACACATTGTTGGAGTGTCAGAATGTATAGATAGAAGGCAAATAAGCGTTCTATGGCTGTATTTCGCTTTGTTGCTTACACTTGAGTAGAAATGCATCTGCACTTCAGAAATAAGCACCTTTGTAAAATGAGCCAAATTGAAGCAGAACACATTGTTGGAGTGTCAGAATGCATAATTAGAAGGCAAATAAGCGTTCTATGGCTTTATTTCGCTTCGTCGCTTACTCTTGAGTAGAAATGCATGTTCACTCCAGAAATAATCACCTTTGTAAAATGAGCCAAATTGAAGCAGAACACATTGTTGGAGTGTCCGAATGCATAGAGAGAAGGCAAATATGCGTTCTATGACTTTATTTCGCTTAGTTGCTTACTCTTGAGTAGAAATGCATCTGCTCTCCAGAAATACGCACCTTTGTAAAATGAGCCAAATTGAAGCAGAACACATTGTTGGAGTGTCAGAATGCATAGATAGAAGGCAAATAAGCGTTCTATGGCTTTATTTCGCTTAGTTGCTTACTCTTGAGTAGAAATGCATCTGCTCTCCAGAAATAAGCACCTTTGTAAAATGAGCCAAATTGAAGCAGAACACATTGTTGGAGTGTCAGAATGCATAGATAGAAGGCGAATATGCGTTCTATGGCTTTATTTCGCTTCGTTGCTTACTCTTGAGTAGAACTGCATGTTCACTCCAGAAATAATCACCTTTGTAAAATGAGCCAAATTGAAGCAGAACACATTGTTGGAGTGTCAGAATGCATAGAGAGAAGGCAAATGTGCGTTCTATGACTTTATTTCGCTTAGTTGCTTACTCTTGAGTAGAACTGCATATTCACTCCAGCAAATAAGCACCTTTGTAAAATGAGCCAAATTGAAGCAGAACACATTGTTGGAGTGTCGGAATGCATAGATAGAAGGCAAATAAGCGTTCTATGGCTTTTTTTCGCTTAGTTGCTTACTCTTGAGTAGAACTGCATATTCACTCCAGCAATAAGCACCTTTGTAAAATGAACCAAATTGAAGCAGAACACATTGTTGGAGTGTCAGAATGCATAGATAGAAGGCAAATAAGCGTTCTATGGCTTTATTTCGCTTAGTTGCTTACTCTTGAGTAGAAATGCATCTGCTCTCCAGCAATAAGCTCCTTTGTAAAATGAACCAAATTGAAGCAGAACACATTGTTGGAGTGTCAGAATGCATAGATAGAAGGCAAATAAGCGTTCTATGGCTTCATTTCGCTTAGTTGCTTACTCTTGAGTAGAACTGCATGTTCACTCCACAAAAAGCACCCTTGTAAAATGAGCCAAATTGAAGCAGAACACATTGTTGGAGTGTCAGAATGCATAGAGAGAAGGCAAATAAGCGTACAATGGCTTTATTTCGCTTAGTTGCTTACTCTTGAGTAGAAATGCATCTGCTCTCCAGCAATAAGCTCCTTTGTAAAATGAACCAAATTGAAGCAGAACACATTGTTGGAGTGTCAGAATGCATAGATAGAAGGCAAATAAGCGTACTATGGCTTTATTTCGCTGAGTTGCTTACTCTTGAGTAGAACGGCATATTCACTCCAGCAATAAGCACCTTTGTAAAATGAGCCAAATTGAAGCAGAACACATGGTCGGAGTGTCAGAATGCATAGATAGAAGGCAAATAAGCGTTCTATGGCTTTATTTCGCTTAGTTGCTTACTCTTGAGTAGAACTGCATATTCACTCCAGCAATAAGCACCTTTGTAAAATGAACCAAATTGAAGCAGAACACATTGTTGGAGTGTCAGAATGCATAGATAGAAGGCAAATAAGCGTACTATGGCTTTATTTCGCTTAGTTGCTTACTCTTGAGTAGAAATGCATCTGCTCTCCAGCAATAAGCTCCTTTGTAAAATGAACCAAATTGAAGCAGAACACATTGTTGGAGTGTCAGAATGCATAGATAGAAGGCAAATAAGCGTTCTATGGCTTCATTTCGCTTAGTTGCTTACTCTTGAGTAGAACTGCATGTTCACTCCACAAAAAGCACCCTTGTAAAATGAGCCAAATTGAAGCAGAACACATTGTTGGAGTGTCAGAATGCATAGAGAGAAGGCAAATATGCGTACAATGGCTTTATTTCGCTTAGTTGCTTACTCTTGAGTAGAAATGCATCTGCTCTCCAGCAATAAGCTCCTTTGTAAAATGAACCAAATTGAAGCAGAACACATTGTTGGAGTGTCAGAATGCATAGATAGAAGGCAAATAAGCGTTCTATGGCTTCATTTCGCTTAGTTGCTTACTCTTGAGTAGAACTGCATATTCACTCCAGCAATAAGCACCTTTGTAAAATGAACCAAATTGAAGCAGAACACATTGTTGGAGTGTCAGAATGCATAGATAGAAGGCAAATAAGCTTTCTATGGCTTTATTTCGCTTAGTTGCTTACTCTTGAGTAGAAATGCATCTGCACTCCAGAAATAAGCACCTTTGTAAAATGAGCCAAACTGAAGCAGAACACATTGTTGGATTGTCAGAATGCATAGATAGAAGGCAAATAAGCGTTCTATGGCTTTATTTCGCTTAGTTGCTTACTCTTGACTAGAAATGCATCTGCTCTCCAGAAATGAGCACCTTTGTAAAATGAGCCAAATTGAAGCAGAACACATTGTTGGAGTGTCAAAATGCAAAGATAGAAGGCAAATAAGCGTTCTATGGCTTTATTTTGCTTAGCTGCTTACTCTTGAGTAGAACTGCATATTCACTCCAGCAATAAGCACCTTTGTAAAATGAACCAAATTGAAGCAGAACACATTGTTGGAGTGTCAGAATGCATAGATAGAAGGCAAATAAGCGTTCTATGGCTTTATTTCGCTTAGTTGCTTACTCTTGAGTAGAAATGCATCTGCTCTCCAGCAATAAGCTCCTTTGTAAAATGAACCAAATTGAAGCAGAACACATTGTTGGAGTGTCAGAATGCATAGATAGAAGGCAAATAAGCGTTCTATGGCTTCATTTCGCTTAGTTGCTTACTCTTGAGTAGAACTGCATGTTCACTCCACAAAAAGCACCCTTGTAAAATGAGCCAAATTGAAGCAGAACACATTGTTGGAGTGTCAGAATGCATAGAGAGAAGGCAAATAAGCGTACAATGGCTTTATTTCGCTTAGTTGCTTACTCTTGAGTAGAAATGCATCTGCTCTCCAGCAATAAGCTCCTTTGTAAAATGAACCAAATTGAAGCAGAACACATTGTTGGAGTGTCAGAATGCATAGATAGAAGGCAAATAAGCGTACTATGGCTTTATTTCGCTGAGTTGCTTACTCTTGAGTAGAACGGCATATTCACTCCAGCAATAAGCTCCTTTGTAAAATGAGCCAAATTGAAGCAGAACACATGGTCGGAGTGTCAGAATGCATAGATAGAAGGCAAATAAGCGTTCTATGGCTTTATTTCGCTTAGTTGCTTACTCTTGAGTAGAACTGCATATTCACTCCAGCAATAAGCACCTTTGTAAAATGAACCAAATTGAAGCAGAACACATTGTTGGAGTGTCAGAATGCATAGATAGAAGGCAAATAAGCGTACTATGGCTTTATTTCGCTTAGTTGCTTACTCTTGAGTAGAAATGCATCTGCTCTCCAGCAATAAGCTCCTTTGTAAAATGAACCAAATTGAAGCAGAACACATTGTTGGAGTGTCAGAATGCATAGATAGAAGGCAAATAAGCGTTCTATGGCTTCATTTCGCTTAGTTGCTTACTCTTGAGTAGAACTGCATGTTCACTCCACAAAAAGCACCCTTGTAAAATGAGCCAAATTGAAGCAGAACACATTGTTGGAGTGTCAGAATGCATAGAGAGAAGGCAAATATGCGTACAATGGCTTTATTTCGCTTAGTTGCTTACTCTTGAGTAGAAATGCATCTGCTCTCCAGCAATAAGCTCCTTTGTAAAATGAACCAAATTGAAGCAGAACACATTGTTGGAGTGTCAGAATGCATAGATAGAAGGCAAATAAGCGTACTATGGCTTTATTTCGCTGAGTTGCTTACTCTTGAGTAGAACGGCATATTCACTCCAGCAATAAGCACCTTTGTAAAATGAGCCAAATTGAAGCAGAACACATGGTCGGAGTGTCAGAATGCATAGATAGAAGGCAAATAAGCGTTCTATGGCTTTATTTCGCTTAGTTGCTTACTCTTGAGTAGAACTGCATATTCACTCCAGCAATAAGCACCTTTGTAAAATGAACCAAATTGAAGCAGAACACATTGTTGGAGTGTCAGAATGCATAGATAGAAGGCAAATAAGCTTTCTATGGCTTTATTTCGCTTAGTTGCTTACTCTTGAGTAGAAATGCATCTGCACTCCAGAAATAAGCACCTTTGTAAAATGAGCCAAACTGAAGCAGAACACATTGTTGGATTGTCAGAATGCATAGATAGAAGGCAAATAAGCGTTCTATGGCTTTATTTCGCTTAGTTGCTTACTCTTGACTAGAAATGCATCTGCTCTCCAGAAATGAGCACCTTTGTAAAATGAGCCAAATTGAAGCAGAACACATTGTTGGAGTGTCAAAATGCATAGATAGAAGGCAAATAAGCGTTCTATGGCTTTATTTTGCTTAGCTGCTTACTCTTGAGTAGAACTGCATATTCACTCCAGCAATAAGCACCTTTGTAAAATGAACCAAATTGAAGCAGAACACATTGTTGGAGTGTCAGAATGCATAGATAGAAGGCAAATAAGCGTTCTATGGCTTTATTTCGCTTAGTTGCTTACTCTTGAATAGAAATGCATCTGCTCTCCAGCAATAAGCTCCTTTGTAAAATGAACCAAATTGAAGCAGAACACATTGTTGGAGTGTCAGAATGCATAGATAGAAGGCAAATAAGCTTTCTATGGCTTTATTTCGCTTAGTTGCTTACTCTTGAGTAGAAATGCATCTGCACTCCAGAAATAAGCACCTTTGTAAAATGAGCCAAATTGAAGCAGAACACATTGTTGGATTGTCAGAATGCATAGATAGAAGGCAAATAAGCGTTCTATGGCTTTATTTCGCTTAGTTGCTTACTCTTGACTAGAAATGCATCTGCTCTCCAGAAATGAGCACCTTTGTAAAATGAGCCAAATTGAAGCAGAACACATTGTTGGAGTGTCAAAATGCAAAGATAGAAGGCAAATAAGCGTTCTATGGCTTTATTTTGCTTAGCTGCTTACTCTTGAGTAGAACTGCATATTCACTCCAGCAATAAGCACCTTTGTAAAATGAACCAAATTGAAGCAGAACACATTGTTGGAGTGTCAGAATGCATAGATAGAAGGCAAATAAGCGTTCTATGGCTTTATTTCGCTTAGTTGCTTACTCTTGAGTAGAAATGCATCTGCTCTCCAGCAATAAGCTCCTTTGTAAAATGAACCAAATTGAAGCAGAACACATTGTTGGAGTGTCAGAATGCATAGATAGAAGGCAAATAAGCGTACTATGGCTTTATTTCGCTGAGTTGCTTACTCTTGAGTAGAACGGCATATTCACTCCAGCAATAAGCACCTTTGTAAAATGAACCAAATTGAAGCAGAACACATTGTTGGAGTGTCAGAATGCATAGATAGAAGGCAAATAAGCGTACTATGGCTTTATTTCGCTTAGTTGCTTACTCTTGAGTAGAAATGCATCTGCTCTCCAGCAATAAGCTCCTTTGTAAAATGAACCAAATTGAAGCAGAACACATTGTTGGAGTGTCAGAATGCATAGATAGAAGGCAAATAAGCGTTCTATGGCTTCATTTCGCTTAGTTGCTTACTCTTGAGTAGAACTGCATGTTCACTCCACAAAAAGCACCCTTGTAAAATGAGCCAAATTGAAGCAGAACACATTGTTGGAGTGTCAGAATGCATAGAGAGAAGGCAAATATGCGTACAATGGCTTTATTTCGCTTAGTTGCTTACTCTTGAGTAGAAATGCATCTGCTCTCCAGCAATAAGCTCCTTTGTAAAATGAACCAAATTGAAGCAGAACACATTGTTGGAGTGTCAGAATGCATAGATAGAAGGCAAATAAGCGTACTATGGCTTTATTTCGCTGAGTTGCTTACTCTTGAGTAGAACGGCATATTCACTCCAGCAATAAGCACCTTTGTAAAATGAGCCAAATTGAAGCAGAACACATGGTCGGAGTGTCAGAATGCATAGATAGAAGGCAAATAAGCGTTCTATGGCTTTATTTCGCTTAGTTGCTTACTCTTGAGTAGAACTGCATATTCACTCCAGCAATAAGCACCTTTGTAAAATGAACCAAATTGAAGCAGAACACATTGTTGGAGTGTCAGAATGCATAGATAGAAGGCAAATAAGCTTTCTATGGCTTTATTTCGCTTAGTTGCTTACTCTTGAGTAGAAATGCATCTGCACTCCAGAAATAAGCACCTTTGTAAAATGAGCCAAACTGAAGCAGAACACATTGTTGGATTGTCAGAATGCATAGATAGAAGGCAAATAAGCGTTCTATGGCTTTATTTCGCTTAGTTGCTTACTCTTGACTAGAAATGCATCTGCTCTCCAGAAATGAGCACCTTTGTAAAATGAGCCAAATTGAAGCAGAACACATTGTTGGAGTGTCAAAATGCATAGATAGAAGGCAAATAAGCGTTCTATGGCTTTATTTTGCTTAGCTGCTTACTCTTGAGTAGAACTGCATATTCACTCCAGCAATAAGCACCTTTGTAAAATGAACCAAATTGAAGCAGGACACATTGTTGGAGTGTCAGAATGCATAGATAGAAGGCAAATAAGCGTTCTATGGCTTTATTTCGCTTAGTTGCTTACTCTTGAGTAGAAATGCATCTGCTCTCCAGCAATAAGCTCCTTTGTAAAATGAACCAAATTGAAGCAGAACACATTGTTGGAGTGTCAGAATGCATAGATAGAAGGCAAATAAGCGTTCTATGGCTTCATTTCGCTTAGTTGCTTACTCTTGAGTAGAACTGCATGTTCACTCCACAAAAAGTACCCTTGTAAAATGAGCCAAATTGAAGCAGAACACATTGTTGGAGTGTCAGAATGCATAGATAGAAGGCAGATAAGCGTTTTATGGCTTTATTTCGCTGAGTTGCTTACTCTTGAGTAGAAATGCATCTGCTCTCCAGCAATAAGCTCCTTTGTAAAATGAACCAAATTGAAGCAGAACACATTGTTGGAGTGTCAGAATGCATAGATAGAAGGCAAATAAGCGTACTATGGCTTTATTTCGCTGAGTTGCTTACTCTTGAGTAGAACGGCATATTCACTCCAGCAATAAGCACCTTTGTAAAATGAGCCAAATTGAAGCAGAACACATGGTCGGAGTGTCAGAATGCATAGATAGAAGGCAAATAAGCGTTCTATGGCTTTATTTCGCTTAGTTGCTTACTCTTGAGTAGAACTGCATATTCACTCCAGCAATAAGCACCTTTGTAAAATGAACCAAATTGAAGCAGAACACATTGTTGGAGTGTCAGAATGCATAGATAGAAGGCAAATAAGCTTTCTATGGCTTTATTTCGCTTAGTTTCTTACTCTTGAGTAGAAATGCATCTGCTCTCCAGAAATAAGCACCTTTGTCACATGAGCCAAATTGAAGCAGAACACATTGTTGGAGTGTCAGAATGCATAGATAGAAGGCAAATAAGCGTTCTATGGCTTTATTTCGCTGACTTGCTTACTCTTGAGTAGAACTGCATATTCACTCCAGCAAAAAGCACCTTTGTAAAATGAGCCAAATTGAAGCAGAACACATTGTTGGAGTGTCAGAATGCATAGATAGAAGGCGAATATGCGTTCTATGGCTTTATTTCGCTTCGTTGCTTACTCTTGAGTAGAACTGCATGTTCACTCCAGAAATAATCACCTTTGTAAAATGAGCCAAATTGAAGCAGAACACATTGTTGGAGTGTCAGAATGCATAGAGAGAAGGCAAATATGCGTTCTATGACTTTATTTCGCTTAGTTGCTTACTCTTGAGTAGAACTGCATATTCACTCCAGCAAATAAGCACCTTTGTAAAATGAGCCAAATTGAAGCAGAACACATTGTTGGATTGTCAGAATGCATAGATAGAAGGCAAATAAGCGTTCTATGGCTTTATTTCGCTTAGTTGCTTACTCTTGACTAGAAATGCATCTGCTCTCCAGAAATGAGCACCTTTGTAAAATGAGCCAAATTGAAGCAGAACACATTGTTGGAGTGTCAAAATGCATAGATAGAAGGCAAATAAGCGTTCTATGGCTTCATTTCGCTTAGTTGCTTACTCTTGAGTAGAACTGCATGTTCACTCCACAAAAAGCACCTTTGTAAAATGAGCCAAATTGAAGCAGAACACATTGTTGGAGTGTCAGAATGCATAGAGAGAAGGCAAATAAGCGTACTATGGCTTTATTTCGCTTAGTTGCTTACTCTTGAGTAGAAATGCATCTGCTCTCCAGCAATAAGCTCCTTTGTAAAATGAACCAAATTGAAGCAGAACACATTGTTGGAGTGTCAGAATGCATAGATAGAAGGCAAATAAGCGTACTATGGCTTTATTTCGCTGAGTTGCTTACTCTTGAGTAGAACGGCATATTCACTCCAGCAATAAGCACCTTTGTAAAATGAGCCAAATTGAAGCAGAACACATGGTCGGAGTGTCAGAATGCATAGATAGAAGGCAAATAAGCGTTCTATGGCTTTATTTCGCTTAGTTGCTTACTCTTGAGTAGAAATGCATCTGCTCTCCAGAAATAAGCACCTTTGTCACATGAGCCAAATTGAAGCAGAACACATTGTTGGAGTGTCAGAATGCATAGATAGAAGGCAAATAAGCTTTCTATGGCTTTATTTCGCTTAGTTGCTTACTCTTGAGTAGAAATGCATCTGCTCTCCAGAAATAAGCACCTTTGTCACATGAGCCAAATTGAAGCAGAACACATTGTTGGAGTGTCAGAATGCATAGATAGAAGGCAAATAAGCGTTCTATGGCTTTTCTTCGCTTAGTTGCTTACTCTTGAGTAGAAATGCATCTGCTCTCCAGAAATAAGCACCTTTGCAACATGAGCCAAATTGAAGCAGAACACATTGTTGGAGTGTCAGAATGCATAGGTAGAAGGCAAATAAGCGTTCTATGGCTTTATTTCGCTGAGTTGCTTACTCTTGAGTAGAAATGCATCTGCACTCCAGAAATAAGCACCTTTGTAAAATGAGCCAAACTGAAGCAGAACACATTGTTGGAGTGTCAGAATGCATAGATAGAAGGCAAATAAGCGTTCTATGGCTTTATTTCGCTGAGTTGCTTACTCTTGAGTAGAACTGCATATTCACTCCAGCAAAAAGCACCTTTGTAAAATGAACCAAATTGAAGCAGAACACATTGTTGGAGTGTCAGAATGTATAGATAGAAGGCAAATAAGCGTTCTATGGCTTTATTTCGCTTAGTTGCTTACTCTTGAGTAGAAATGCATGTTCACTCCAGAAATATGCACCTTTGTAAAATGAACCAAATTGAAGCAGAACACATTGTTGGAGTGTCAGAATGCATAGATAGAAGGCAAATAAGCGTACTATGGCTTTATTTCGCTGAGTTGCTTACTCTTGAGTAGAACGGCATACTCACTCCAGCAATAAGCACCTTTGTAAAATGAGCCAAATTGAAGCAGAACACATGGTCGGAGTGTCAAAATGCATAGATAGAAGGCAAATAAGCGTTCTATGGCTTTATTTCGCTTAGTTGCTTACTCTTGAGTAGAACTGCATATTCACTCCAGCAATAAGCACCTTTGTAAAATGAACCAAATTGAAGCAGAACACATTGTTGGAGTGTCAGAATGCATAGATAGAAGGCAAATAAGCGTACTATGGCTTTATTTCGCTTAGTTGCTTACTCTTGAGTAGAACTGCATCTGCTCTCCAGCAATAAGCTCCTTTGTAAAATGAACCAAATTGAAGCAGAACACATTGTTGGAGTGTCAGAATGCATAGATAGAAGGTGTGAGGGACAGGGGATATCGCGAAGTCCCTCCCCTCCTGAGTTCAAGCCCGTCCCCGAGCAAAGGGGAAAGCAGGGAGAGTTCCGATTCCAGTGGGGAAGCAGGAAGTCGTGTCCGAGGCTCAGGCAAGGTAGAGGAGCCAGGGTCCCAGGTGGGACAGGAAGGGGCAAGTAAGGGGGGAAGACCCATCCCCCCAACTCCAGAATTACGCAGGAAGAGGAGGGGCAAGAGGATGGGTCTGCCAAAGCTTTTGTGTTGGAGAAAGACGCGCCAAAAGCCATTAGGAGGTTCTGAAACCGACTGACAACATCGCTCCGTGTAAATAGCAATGACTTGAGCACTGTAAATACGCAGCACCAATAAAAGAATAAAATGCAGAGCTGCGTAGCGTCGTTACTCTGAAGTAGTCCACTCCGGCCACTGTGACAGCAACCTCCTAATCATTTTTGGGCTACTTTGGAGTTGCCGGGATGAGCGTGTCAGAGGCGGAGAAGTGGCGGCAGATCGCTGAGCAAGCCCAGCTAGAACTGCAACAGCTGTCGCTGCAGGCGCAGGGAGAATTGAAGGCAGCTAAAGAGGAGACTAAGAAGGTCCAGGACGACCGGCTACAACTTGCGGAACAGGTGAGAGAGCTCCAGGAAAAAGAGCAGCATTTAAGGGCGGTGGCGGTAGACCTCCAAAACAAGCTGGATGCAGAGAAAAACAAGGCGGGAGGGGCACCCCAAGTCCAAGTGCTGCCAGGAAGGAGAGCCGGGACCCTAGTAAGCAAGTTCAATGGAGACCCGAAGGAGTTTCAGGGCTTTGAGACTGAGATTGTGTATGCTCTTGAGCTGCACCACGATGAGTTCCCTGATGATGAGCACAGAGTAGCGTTTATTGTGGAGCACCTTACAGGGGCGGCCAGGGAGTGGCTAAGACCGTTAATTGCAACAAGGAATCCTTGCATGAAGAATGTCAAACTATTTCTAGAAGGTTTGAAAACGATGTATTCGTCCGATAGTCATATGGACCAGACTAAGGAGGAACTTCATAATTTACGCCAAGGAAATATGACAGTTCGCGCGTATTGGGCGAAATTCACCATGCTGGTGCACAGATTGGGGTGGGATCTGGAGTCTGCCCCAATGCAAGCGGCGTTTTACTTGGGGTTGCATGAGGAGGTGAAGGATGAGCTCTCGAGAGGTCCAAAGCCCAGTAATATGGATCAACTGAGCAAAGCGGCTCTGGCGGTGGGGGTGAGGCAGGAATCCAGATGGAGCGACAAGCAAGCAACGCGCGCAAAGCGGGCTTGGTTCCCACGGTCGCAGGAGAAGCCACTCCCTCAACAACCCTTTCAAGCCACGCCTGGGGCCAGTCAGGACCAGGAACCCATGCAGATTGATAGCGCGCGCGCGCGGGCTTTTCAAACCCCAGCGGCGCCAAGACGCAAGGAGGGAAGGGGTGGGAATTGCTTTCTCTGCAACTCCCCCCAGCATCTCGTCAGAGACTGCCCACATCGCAGGGAGTGGCAAGGAAAGGCGGGAACGGTTGTGCCCTCCCCCACTGACGCAGCACCACAGCAGGGAAACGGGAAAGCCTGGCTGCAGGAGACAAGGGGCGGCAGCCAGGCACAGTCAGCAGACAACGGCCCCAGCCCACCCACCCGCACAGAGAGGAGCAGAGCCAGCCCACCCCTCCCAGAGCAGGAGTGGTTCTAGAAGTGACGCTCACGCTCCCAAATGGCTATCCATTGACGGTCCTCGCCCTAATTGACAGTGGTGCCTCAGCCAACTTCTTCTCGAGAAACTTTGCAGAAGAGCACCAGATCCAGCTTCTGCAGCTGGATTTTCCTCTGCACGTGGCAACCATTGACGGCAGAGAGCTGCTGGGAGGGGCCATCACTCATCAAACCCCCCCCATGAGAATGACGGTTGGAAGGCACTCAGAGACACTGGCATTCAACGTCACCACCATCTCAGACCCCCCAATCGTTTTGGGCATGAGCTGGCTGGCGCGCCACGACCCCTCCATAAGTTGGCATCAGAGATGCATCACTTTTGGATCGGACTTTTGCCTGGAACATTGCATGCAGCACCAACCAGGGGAGGGGCCTCCGATAGCCACGGTGGCCACCATGCACGTCAAAGGGGGTGAGGCGATACCCAAACCATACTGGGACCTGCAGGAGGTCTTCAGTGAAGCGGAGTCCGACCACCTGCCCCCACACAGGCCTTTTGACTGCCAGATCAACCTGGTGCCTGGGGCAACTATACCCCCAGCCAAGCTGTACGCCATGTCAGACCAGGAACTGGAGGATCTGCGCGCTTTTATCGACAAGAACCTCAAGCGGGGGTTCATCAGAGAAAGCAAGGCAGCAGGGGGCAGCCCGGTCTTCTGGGTGGACAAGAAAGACACGCAACAGCGCCGTCTTGTGGTGGATTTTAGACGGCTGAATTCGGTGACAGAGCCAGTGGCTTTCCCCATGCCCAGAGTGGATGATCTCCTGACAGCGGCACGCAGAGGCAAGATTTTCACCAAGCTAGACCTGAGGGGGGCGTACAACTTGATCAGGATCCGGGAAGGCGATGAGTGGAAAACCACGATGTTCACGCCTCTGGGCTCTTTTGAATATCTGGTGATGCCCTTCGGGTTGCAAGGGGGCTCAGCATGCTTCCAGGCCTTCATGCACCACGTCCTGGGGTCCCTACTCTTCAGGAAATGCTTGGTCTTTCTGGATGACATCCTTATTTACTCCAACGACCCAGTGCAGCACGTGAAGGACGTCAGGGAGGTGTTACAGCGCCTGAAGGAGAACCACCTGTATGTGAAGCTGGAGAAGTGCAAGTTTCACACCAAGGAGGTGGACTTCCTGGGCTACAAGCTGTCAGACAAGGGGCTGGCAATGGACAAGGACAAGGTGCAGACCATCCTGGACTGGCACAGCCCCAGGACGCGCAAAGATGCCCAACGCCTACTAGGCTTTGCCAACTTCTACAGGAAGTTCATCAAGAACTTCTCTCGAGTTACGGCTCCCATCACTGACTGCCTGAGAGGCAAGCAGAAGTTCAGGTGGACACCAGAGGCGCAAGCAGCGTTCGAAAGCCTCAAGAGGGTGTTCGCCTCAGACCAGAACCTGTTCCACGTGGTTCAGGACGCGCCCCTACGCATTGAAACAGATGCTTCTGATAAGGCTGTGGGCGCCATTTTGTTGCAACTGGACGCCAACAGAGAGTGGAGACCCTGTGCCTTCTTCTCCAGGAAGTTGACCCAGCCCGAGCGAAACTACACAGTTTTTGATCGGGAACTTCTTGCGATCCACGCGGCGTTCCAGCACTGGAGACACTTCCTGGTGGGCGCCAAGCACCCCATCCAGGTGTGCACAGACCACAAGAACCTGGAGTTCTGGAGAACTGCCAGGGTGCTCAACCAGCGGCAGATACGGTGGGCGGAGTTCTTCTCGAACTTCAACTTCTCCATACACTACATCCCAGGAGAGCAGAATGTCAGGGCGGATGCCCTCTCCCGCAAGCCAGAGTACATGGAGGAGGAGGCGCCACCAGCCCCAAGGCACATTTTCCCCCCGTCGGCATGGTCCTGCGGAGCAGCAGTGGTGAGCGAGGCAGAACTCACAGCACTGACGGCAGCGGATGAATTTGCCAACCGCATCTTCAGAGAACTGAGAGGGGGGAGGGAGCAGGCAAAAGACTTTGCAGAACGCAGAGGGCTGCTTTTCTACAAGGGTGCGCTGTACCTACCCACCACCCAGCTTCGACGTACGGTCCTCAAGCAGATGCACGACAACCCTACAGCGGGGCATTTTGGAAGGGACAAGACCACTCACCTAGTCATGAGACACTTCTGGTGGCCAGGGGTGAGGGAAGATGTTCGAGACTATGTAAGGGGCTGTACCACCTGCCAGCGGGCGAAGGTGGTCAGAGCAGCGCCACCAGGGTTGCTGGAGCCCTTAGCCACACCACACAGGCCGTGGGAAGTGGTGTCCATGGACTTCATCACAGATCTGCCTTCGTCCAGGGGTAAGACTGCAGTGTTGGTGGTGGTGGACCTCATGTCCAAAATGTGTCACTTTATACCGTGTGCCAGGGCAGTCTCGGCAGAAGAGACAGCCAAACTGTTTGTTGATCACATTTTCAGACTGCATGGATTACCTTTAAGGGTTATTTCGGATCGTGGCCGCCAATTTGTTTCCAGGTTCTGGCGGCGGCTCATGAACCTCCTGCAGGTGGAGGTCAGCTTGTCGACGGCTAGACACCCGCAGACCAACGGACAAGCGGAGAGGGTCAACGCCATTCTGCAGCAGTACCTGAGATGCTACGTCAGCCAGCGGCAAACGGACTGGGTGGATCGCTTGCCACTAGCAGAATTTGCCTACAACAATGCAGTGCACGTCTCCACAGGGGTGTCGCCCTTTAAGGCCAATTACGGGCGCGACCTCAGATCTTTCCCAGAGAGGGAGAGGGAGGAGGAGGAGGAGGGCCCACAGGCTGAGGATTGGGCAGAGGAACTGGAGACGGTGCACCAGCAGCTCAGAGAACACTTGGAGAGGGCCAAGGAAGCGTACAAAAAGGGGGCAGATCGCCACAGGCGACAAGGGGAGGTCATCAGGGTGGGGGACAAGGTGTGGTTGTCCTCGGAGGGCCTTCCCACCAGAGGGAGGTGCAAAAAGCTGGCACCCAAATGGCTGGGCCCCTTCACGGTCACGCAACAGGTCAACCCGGTGGCATACAGGCTGGCACTGCCAGAGGACATGAGGGTGCATCCAGTGTTTCATAGATCGCTGCTGTCGCCGTACAGGGAAAGCAGCAGGCTCAGAGACAGCGAACAAACCCCCGAGGGAGGGGGGGAGAGGGAAAGCAGGGAGCAACTCAATGAGGCCACGGCCATCCTGGATTCAAGGTGGGGGGTGGGGGGCCTGGAGTACCTCATGGCATGGGAGGATGCTCCACCGTCCCAGAATGAATGGGTTCCCGCCACTCAGATACAGGAGGAATTCTTGGTGGAAGAATTTCACGCCCTCTTTCCCCACAGACCCAAGCCCTGGCACATGGAAAGGGAGGGGGAGGAGGAGGAGGCACGGGAGAACAGCTCACCATGGCGCTGGGAAGCGGAGTTTGAGGAACCAGAGGATGAGGTATGGGTGTCGCCAAGATCCACCCAGTCAGAGGAAGGAGCAGATTGGCAAAACATTTTTACCCCCACCAGCTCTGACGCCACGGACTTTTTGGGATTCCCGTCCTCCCAGGCGGAAGGGGGGGCTCGCAGGACTGGGGGGAGGTGTTCACACCAACGGGCTCGGAGAGCACCGAGTTTTTAGGCTTCCAGTCGTCACCGACACATGGGGGGGGCCTGGGGAGGGGTGAAGGAGAGCTTGGGAGGGGGGTGGATGTGAGGGACAGGGGATATCGCGAAGTCCCTCCCCTCCTGAGTTCAAGCCCGTCCCCGAGCAAAGGGGAAAGCAGGGAGAGTTCCGATTCCAGTGGGGAAGCAGGAAGTCGTGTCCGAGGCTCAGGCAAGGTAGAGGAGCCAGGGTCCCAGGTGGGACAGGAAGGGGCAAGTAAGGGGGGAAGACCCATCCCCCCAACTCCAGAATTACGCAGGAAGAGGAGGGGCAAGAGGATGGGTCTGCCAAAGCTTTTGTGTTGGAGAAAGACGCGCCAAAAGCCATTAGGAGGTTCTGAAACCGACTGACAACATCGCTCCGTGTAAATAGCAATGACTTGAGCACTGTAAATACGCAGCACCAATAAAAGAATAAAATGCAGAGCTGCGTAGCGTCGTTACTCTGAAGTAGTCCACTCCGGCCACTGTGACAGAAGGCAAATAAGCGTACTATGGCTTTATTTCGCTGAGTTGCTTACTCTTGAGTAGAACGGCATACTCACTCCAGCAATAAGCACCTTTGTAAAATGAGCCAAATTGAAGCAGAACACATGGTCGGAGTGTCAAAATGCATAGATAGAAGGCAAATAAGCGTTCTATGGCTTTATTTCGCTTAGTTGCTTACTCTTGAGTAGAACTGCATATTCACTCCAGCAATAAGCACCTTTGTAAAATGAACCAAATTGAAGCAGAACACATTGTTGGAGTGTCAGAATGCATAGATAGAAGGCAAATAAGCGTACTATGGCTTTATTTCGCTTAGTTGCTTACTCTTGAGTAGAACTGCATCTGCTCTCCAGCAATAAGCTCCTTTGTAAAATGAACCAAATTGAAGCAGAACACATTGTTGGAGTGTCAGAATGCATAGATAGAAGGCAAATAAGCGTTCTATGGCTTCATTTCGCTTAGTTGCTTACTCTTGAGTAGAACTGCATGTTCACTCCACAAAAAGCACCCTTGTAAAATGAGCCAAATTGAAGCAGAACACATTGTTGGAGTGTCAGAATGCATAGATAGAAGGCAAATAAGCGTTCTATGGCTTTATTTCGCTGAGTTGCTTACTCTTGAGTAGAACTGCATGTTCACTCCACAAAAAGCTCCTTTGTAAAATGAACCAAATTGAAGCAGAACACATTGTTGGAGTGTCAGAATGCATAGATAGAAGGCAAATAAGCGTACTATGGCTTTATTTCGCTGAGTTGCTTACTCTTGAGTAGAACGGCATACTCACTCCAGCAATAAGCACCTTTGTAAAATGAGCCAAATTGAAGCAGAACACATGGTCGGAGTGTCAAAATGCATAGATAGAAGGCAAATAAGCGTTCTATGGCTTTATTTCGCTTAGTTGCTTACTCTTGAGTAGAACTGCATATTCACTCCAGCAATAAGCACCTTTGTAAAATGAACCAAATTGAAGCAGAACACATTGTTGGAGTGTCAGAATGCATAGATAGAAGGCAAATAAGCGTACTATGGCTTTATTTCGCTTAGTTGCTTACTCTTGAGTAGAACTGCATCTGCTCTCCAGCAATAAGCTCCTTTGTAAAATGAACCAAATTGAAGCAGAACACATTGTTGGAGTGTCAGAATGCATAGATAGAAGGCAAATAAGCGTTCTATGGCTTCATTTCGCTTAGTTGCTTACTCTTGAGTAGAACTGCATGTTCACTCCACAAAAAGCACCCTTGTAAAATGAGCCAAATTGAAGCAGAACACATTGTTGGAGTGTCAGAATGCATAGATAGAAGGCAAATAAGCGTTCTATGGCTTTATTTCGCTGAGTTGCTTACTCTTGAGTAGAACTGCATATTCACTCCAGCAATAAGCTCCTTTGTAAAATGAACCAAATTGAAGCAGAACACATTGTTGGAGTGTCAGAATGCATAGATAGAAGGCAAATAAGCCTACTATGGCTTTATTTCGCTTCGTTGCTTACTCTTGAGTAGAACTGCATGTTCACTCCAGAAATAATCACCTTTGTAAAATGAGCCAAATTGAAGCAGAACACATGGTCGGAGTGTCAGAATGCATAGATAGAAGGCAAATAAGCGTTCTATGGCTTTATTTCGCTGAGTTGCTTACTCTTGAGTAGAAATGCATCTGCTCTCCAGCAATAAGCTCCTTTGTAAAATGAACCAAATTGAAGCAGAACACATTGTTGGAGTGTCAGAATGCATAGATAGAAGGCAAATAAGCGTACTATGGCTTTATTTCGCTGAGTTGCTTACTCTTGAGTAGAACGGCATATTCACTCCAGCAATAAGCACCTTTGTAAAATGAGCCAAATTGAAGCAGAACACATGGTCGGAGTGTCAGAATGCATAGATAGAAGGCAAATAAGCGTTCTATGGCTTTATTTCGCTTAGTTGCTTACTCTTGAGTAGAACTGCATATTCACTCCAGCAATAAGCACCTTTGTAAAATGAACCAAATTGAAGCAGAACACATTGTTGGAGTGTCAGAATGCATAGATAGAAGGCAAATAAGCTTTCTATGGCTTTATTTCGCTTAGTTTCTTACTCTTGAGTAGAAATGCATCTGCTCTCCAGAAATAAGCACCTTTGTCACATGAGCCAAATTGAAGCAGAACACATTGTTGGAGTGTCAGAATGCATAGATAGAAGGCAAATAAGCGTTCTATGGCTTTATTTCGCTGAGTTGCTTACTCTTGAGTAGAACTGCATATTCACTCCAGCAAAAAGCACCTTTGTAAAATGAGCCAAATTGAAGCAGAACACATTGTTGGAGTGTCAGAATGCATAGATAGAAGGCGAATATGCGTTCTATGGCTTTATTTCGCTTCGTTGCTTACTCTTGAGTAGAACTGCATGTTCACTCCAGAAATAATCACCTTTGTAAAATGAGCCAAATTGAAGCAGAACACATTGTTGGAGTGTCAGAATGCATAGAGAGAAGGCAAATATGCGTTCTATGACTTTATTTCGCTTAGTTGCTTACTCTTGAGTAGAACTGCATATTCACTCCAGCAAATAAGCACCTTTGTAAAATGAGCCAAATTGAAGCAGAACACATTGTTGGATTGTCAGAATGCATAGATAGAAGGCAAATAAGCGTTCTATGGCTTTATTTCGCTTAGTTGCTTACTCTTGACTAGAAATGCATCTGCTCTCCAGAAATGAGCACCTTTGTAAAATGAGCCAAATTGAAGCAGAACACATTGTTGGAGTGTCAAAATGCATAGATAGAAGGCAAATAAGCGTTCTATGGCTTCATATCGCTTAGTTGCTTACTCTTGAGTAGAACTGCATGTTCACTCCACAAAAAGCACCTTTGTAAAATGAGCCAAATTGAAGCAGAACACATTGTTGGAGTGTCAGAATGCATAGAGAGAAGGCAAATAAGCGTACTATGGCTTTATTTCGCTTAGTTGCTTACTCTTGAGTAGAAATGCATCTGCTCTCCAGCAATAAGCTCCTTTGTAAAATGAACCAAATTGAAGCAGAACACATTGTTGGAGTGTCAGAATGCATAGATAGAAGGCAAATAAGCGTACTATGGCTTTATTTCGCTGAGTTGCTTACTCTTGAGTAGAACGGCATATTCACTCCAGCAATAAGCACCTTTGTAAAATGAGCCAAATTGAAGCAGAACACATGGTCGGAGTGTCAGAATGCATAGATAGAAGGCAAATAAGCGTTCTATGGCTTTATTTCGCTTAGTTGCTTACTCTTGAGTAGAAATGCATCTGCTCTCCAGAAATAAGCACCTTTGTCACATGAGCCAAATTGAAGCAGAACACATTGTTGGAGTGTCAGAATGCATAGATAGAAGGCAAATAAGCTTTCTATGGCTTTATTTCGCTTAGTTGCTTACTCTTGAGTAGAAATGCATCTGCTCTCCAGAAATAAGCACCTTTGTCACATGAGCCAAATTGAAGCAGAACACATTGTTGGAGTGTCAGAATGCATAGATAGAAGGCAAATAAGCGTTCTATGGCTTTTCTTCGCTTAGTTGCTTACTCTTGAGTAGAAATGCATCTGCTCTCCAGAAATAAGCACCTTTGTAACATGAGCCAAATTGAAGCAGAACACATTGTTGGAGTGTCAGAATGCATAGGTAGAAGGCAAATAAGCGTTCTATGGCTTTATTTCGCTGAGTTGCTTACTCTTGAGTAGAAATGCATCTGCACTCCAGAAATAAGCACCTTTGTAAAATGAACCAAACTGAAGCAGAACACATTGTTGGAGTGTCAGAATGCATAGATAGAAGGCAAATAAGCGTTCTATGGCTTTATTTCGCTGAGTTGCTTACTCTTGAGTAGAACTGCATATTCACTCCAGCAAAAAGCACCTTTGTAAAATGAGCCAAATTGAAGCAGAACACATTGTTGGAATGTCAGAATGTATAGATAGAAGGCAAATAAGCGTTCTATGGCTTTATTTCGCTTAGTTGCTTACTCTTGAGTAGAACTGCATGTTCACTCCAGAAATATGCACCTTTGTAAAATGAGCCAAATTGAAGCAGAACACATTGTTGGAGTGTCAGAATGCATAGATAGAAGGCAAATAAGCGTACTATGGCTTTATTTCGCTTAGTTGCTTACTCTTGAGTAGAAATGCATCTGCTCTCCAGCAATAAGCTCCTTTGTAAAATGAACCAAATTGAAGCAGAACACATGGTCGGAGTGTCAGAATGCATAGATAGAAGGCAAATAAGCGTTCTATGGCTTTATTTTGCTTAGTTGCTTACTCTTGAGCAGAACTGCATATTCACTCCAGCAATAAGCACCTTTGTAAAATGAACCAAATTGAAGCAGAACACATTGTTGGAGTGTCAGAATGCATAGATAGAAGGCAAATAAGCGTTCTATGGCTGTATTTCGCTTTGTTGCTTACACTTGAGTAGAAATGCATCTGCACTCTGACACTCCATTTTACAAGCTCCTTTGTAAAATGAACCAAATTGAAGCAGAACACATTGTTGGAGTGTCAGAATGCATAGATAGAAGGCAAATAAGCGTTCTTTGGCTTCATTTCGCTTAGTTGCTTACTCTTGAGTAGAACTGCATGTTCACTCCACAAAAAGCACCCTTGTAAAATGAGCCAAATTGAAGCAGAACACATTGTTGGAGTGTCAGAATGCATAGATAGAAGGCAAATAAGCGTTGTATGGCTTTATTTCGCTTAGTTGCTTACTCTTGAGTAGAAATGCATCTGCTCTCCAGAAATAAGCACCATTGTAACATGAGCCAAATTGAAGCAGAACACATTGTTGGAGTGTCAGAATGCGTAGATAGAAGGCAAATAAGCGTTCTATGGCTTTATTTCGCTGAGTTGCTTACTCTTGAGTAGAACTGCATATTCACTCCAGCAAAAAGCACCTTTGTAAAATGAGCCAAATTGAAGCAGAACACATTGTTGGAGTGTCAGAATGTATAGATAGAAGGCAAATAAGCGTTCTATGGCTGTATTTCGCTTTGTTGCTTACACTTGAGTAGAAATGCATCTGCACTCTGACACTCCATTTTACAAGCTCCTTTGTAAAATGAACCAAATTGAAGCAGAACACATTGTTGGAGTGTCAGAATGCATAGATAGAAGGCAAATAAGCGTTCTTTGGCTTCATTTCGCTTAGTTGCTTACTCTTGAGTAGAACTGCATGTTCACTCCACAAAAAGCACCCTTGTAAAATGAGCCAAATTGAAGCAGAACACATTGTTGGAGTGTCAGAATGCATAGATAGAAGGCAAATAAGCGTTTTATGGCTTTATTTCGCTGAGTTGCTTACTCTTGAGTAGAAATGCATCTGCTCTCCAGCAATAAGCTCCTTTGTAAAATGAACCAAATTGAAGCAGAACACATTGTTGGAGTGTCAGAATGCATAGATAGAAGGCAAATAAGCGTACTATGGCTTTATTTCGCTGAGTTGCTTACTCTTGAGTAGAACGGCATATTCACTCCAGCAATAAGCACCTTTGTAAAATGAACCAAATTGAAGCAGAACACATTGTCGGAGTGTCAGAATGCATAGATAGAAGGCAAATAAGCTTTCTATGGCTTTATTTCGCTTAGTTTCTTACTCTTGAGTAGAAATGCATCTGCTCTCCAGAAATAAGCACCTTTGTCACATGAGCCAAATTGAAGCAGAACACATTGTTGGAGTGTCAGAATGCATAGATAGAAGGCAAATAAGCGTTCTATGGCTTTATTTCGCTGAGTTGCTTACTCTTGAGTAGAACTGCATATTCACTCCAGCAAAAAGCACCTTTGTAAAATGAGCCAAATTGAAGCAGAACACATTGTTGGAGTGTCAGAATGCATAGATAGAAGGCGAATATGCGTTCTATGGCTTTATTTCGCTTCGTTGCTTACTCTTGAGTAGAACTGCATGTTCACTCCAGAAATAATCACCTTTGTAAAATGAGCCAAATTGAAGCAGAACACATTGTTGGAGTGTCAGAATGCATAGAGAGAAGGCAAATATGAGTTCTATAACTTTATTTCGCTTAGTTGCTTACTCTTGAGTAGAACTGCATATTCACTCCAGCAAATAAGCACCTTTGTAAAATGAGCCAAATTGAAGCAGAACACATTGTTGGATTGTCAGAATGCATAGATAGAAGGCAAATAAGCGTTCTATGGCTTTATTTCGCTTAGTTGCTTACTCTTGACTAGAAATGCATCTGCTCTCCAGAAATGAGCACCTTTGTAAAATGAGCCAAATTGAAGCAGAACACATTGTTGGAGTGTCAAAATGCATAGATAGAAGGCAAATAAGCGTTCTATGGCTTCATTTCGCTTAGTTGCTTACTCTTGAGTAGAACTGCATGTTCACTCCACAAAAAGCACCTTTGTAAAATGAGCCAAATTGAAGCAGAACACATTGTTGGAGTGTCAGAATGCATAGAGAGAAGGCAAATAAGCGTACTATGGCTTTATTTCGCTTAGTTGCTTACTCTTGAGTAGAAATGCATCTGCTCTCCAGCAATAAGCTCCTTTGTAAAATGAACCAAATTGAAGCAGAACACATTGTTGGAGTGTCAGAATGCATAGATAGAAGGCAAATAAGCGGTCTATGGCTTTATTTTGCTTAGTTGCTTACTCTTGAGCAGAACTGCATATTCACTCCAGCAATAAGCACCTTTGTAAAATGAACCAAATTGAAGCAGAACACATTGTTGGAGTGTCAGAATGCATAGATAGAAGGCAAATAAGCGTTGTATGGCTTTATTTCGCTTAGTTGCTTACTCTTGAGTAGAAATGCATCTGCTCTCCAGAAATAAGCACCATTGTAACATGAGCCAAATTGAAGCAGAACACATTGTTGGAGTGTCAGAATGCGTAGATAGAAGGCAAATAAGCGTTCTATGGCTTTATTTCGCTGAGTTGCTTACTCTTGAGTAGAACTGCATATTCACTCCAGCAAAAAGCACCTTTGTAAAATGAGCCAAATTGAAGCAGAACACATTGTTGGAGTGTCAGAATGTATAGATAGAAGGCAAATAAGCGTTCTATGGCTGTATTTCGCTTTGTTGCTTACACTGGAGTAGAAATGCATCTGCACTCTGACATTCCATTTTACAAGCTCCTTTGTATAATGAACCAAATTGAAGCAGAACACATTGTTGGAGTGTCAGAATGCATAGATTGAAGGCAAATAAGCGTTCTTTGGCTTCATTTCGCTTAGTTGCTTACTCTTGAGTAGAACTGCATGTTCACTCCACAAAAAGCACCCTTGTAAAATGAGCCAAATTGAAGCAGAACACATTGTTGGAGTGTCAGAATGCATAGATAGAAGGCAAATAAGCGTTTTATGGCTTTATTTCGCTGAGTTGCTTACTCTTGAGTAGAAATGCATCTGCTCTCCAGCAATAAGCTCCTTTGTAAAATGAACCAAATTGAAGCAGAACACATTGTTGGAGTGTCAGAATGCATAGATAGAAGGCAAATAAGCGTACTATGGCTTTATTTCGCTGAGTTGCTTACTCTTGAGTAGAACGGCATATTCACTCCGGCAATAAGCACCTTTGTAAAATGAGCCAAATTGAAGCAGAACACATGGTCGGAGTGTCAGAATGCATAGATAGAAGGCAAATAAGCGTTCTATGGCTTTATTTCGCTTAGTTGCTTACTCTTGAGTAGAACTGCATATTCACTCCAGCAATAAGCACCTTTGTAAAATGAACCAAATTGAAGCAGAACACATTGTTGGAGTGTCAGAATGCATAGATAGAAGGCAAATAAGCTTTCTATGGCTTTATTTCGCTTAGTTTCTTACTCTTGAGTAGAAATGCATCTGCTCTCCAGAAATAAGCACCTTTGTCACATGAGCCAAATTGAAGCAGAACACATTGTTGGAGTGTCAGAATGCATAGATAGAAGGCAAATAAGCGTTCTATGGCTTTATTTCGCTGAGTTGCTTACTCTTGAGTAGAACTGCATATTCACTCCAGCAAAAAGCACCTTTGTAAAATGAGCCAAATTGAAGCAGAACACATTGTTGGAGTGTCAGAATGCATAGATAGAAGGCGAATATGCGTTCTATGGCTTTATTTCGCTTCGTTGCTTACTCTTGAGTAGAACTGCATGTTCACTCCAGAAATAATCACCTTTGTAAAATGAGCCAAATTGAAGCAGAACACATTGTTGGAGTGTCAGAATGCATAGAGAGAAGGCAAATATGCGTTCTATAACTTTATTTCGCTTAGTTGCTTACTCTTGAGTAGAACTGCATATTCACTCCAGCAAATAAGCACCTTTGTAAAATGAGCCAAATTGAAGCAGAACACATTGTTGGATTGTCAGAATGCATAGATAGAAGGCAAATAAGCGTTCTATGGCTTTATTTCGCTTAGTTGCTTACTCTTGACTAGAAATGCATCTGCTCTCCAGAAATGAGCACCTTTGTAAAATGAGCCAAATTGAAGCAGAACACATTGTTGGAGTGTCAAAATGCATAGATAGAAGGCAAATAAGCGTTCTATGGCTTCATTTCGCTTAGTTGCTTACTCTTGAGTAGAACTGCATGTTCACACCACAAAAAGCACCTTTGTAAAATGAGCCAAATTGAAGCAGAACACATTGTTGGAGTGTCAGAATGCATAGAGAGAAGGCAAATAAGCGTACTATGGCTTTATTTCGCTTAGTTGCTTACTCTTGAGTAGAAATGCATCTGCTCTCCAGCAATAAGCTCCTTTGTAAAATGAACCAAATTGAAGCAGAACACATTGTTGGAGTGTCAGAATGCATAGCTAGAAGGCAAATAAGCGTACTATGGCTTTATTTCGCTGAGTTGCTTACTCTTGAGTAGAACTGCATATTCACTCCAGCAATAAGCACCTTTGTAAAATGAGCCAAATTGAAGCAGAACACATGGTCGGAGTGTCAGAATGCATAGATAGAAGGCAAATAAGCGTTCTATGGCTTTATTTCGCTTAGTTGCTTACTCTTGAGTAGAAATGCATCTGCTCTCCAGAAATAAGCACCTTTGTCACATGAGCCAAATTGAAGCAGAACACATTGTTGGAGTGTCAGAATGCATAGATAGAAGGCAAATAAGCTTTCTATGGCTTTATTTCGCTTAGTTGCTTACTCTTGAGTAGAAATGCATCTGCTCTCCAGAAATAAGCACCTTTGTCACATGAGCCAAATTGAAGCAGAACACATTGTTGGAGTGTCAGAATGCATAGATAGAAGGCAAATAAGCGTTCTATGGCTTTTCTTCACTTAGTTGCTTACTCTTGAGTAGAAATGCATCTGCTCTCCAGAAATAAGCACCTTTGTAACATGAGCCAAATTGAAGCAGAACACATTGTTGGAGTGTCAGAATGCATAGGTAGAAGGCAAATAAGCGTTCTATGGCTTTATTTCGCTGAGTTGCTTACTCTTGAGTAGAAATGCATCTGCACTCCAGAAATAAGCACCTTTGTAAAATGAGCCAAACTGAAGCAGAACACATTGTTGGAGTGTCAGAATGCATAGATAGAAGGCAAATAAGCGTTCTATGGCTTTATTTCGCTGAGTTGCTTACTCTTGAGTAGAACTGCATATTCACTCCAGCAAAAAGCACCTTTGTAAAATGAGCCAAATTGAAGCAGAACACATTGTTGGAATGTCAGAATGTATAGATAGAAGGCAAATAAGCGTTCTATGGCTTTATTTCGCTTAGTTGCTTACTCTTGAGTAGAACTGCATGTTCACTCCAGAAATATGCACCTTTGTAAAATGAGCCAAATTGAAGCAGAACACATTGTTGGAGTGTCAGAATGCATAGATAGAAGGCAAATAAGCGTACTATGGCTTTATTTCGCTTAGTTGCTTACTCTTGAGTAGAAATGCATCTGCTCTCCAGCAATAAGCTCCTTTGTAAAATGAACCAAATTGAAGCAGAACACATGGTCGGAGTGTCAGAATGCATAGATAGAAGGCAAATAAGCGTTCTATGGCTTTATTTTGCTTAGTTGCTTACTCTTGAGCAGAACTGCATATTCACTCCAGCAATAAGCACCTTTGTAAAATGAACCAAATTGAAGCAGAACACATTGTTGGAGTGTCAGAATGCATAGATAGAAGGCAAATAAGCGTTGTATGGCTTTATTTCGCTTAGTTGCTTACTCTTGAGTAGAAATGCATCTGCTCTCCAGAAATAAGCACCATTGTAACATGAGCCAAATTGAAGCAGAACACATTGTTGGAGTGTCAGAATGCGTAGATAGAAGGCAAATAAGCGTTCTATGGCTTTATTTCGCTGAGTTGCTTACTCTTGAGTAGAACTGCATATTCACTCCAGCAAAAAGCACCTTTGTAAAATGAGCCAAATTGAAGCAGAACACATTGTTGGAGTGTCAGAATGTATAGATAGAAGGCAAATAAGCGTTCTATGGCTGTATTTCGCTTTGTTGCTTACACTTGAGTAGAAATGCATCTGCACTCTGACACTCCATTTTACAAGCTCCTTTGTAAAATGAACCAAATTGAAGCAGAACACATTGTTGGAGTGTCAGAATGCATAGATAGAAGGCAAATAAGCGTTCTTTGGCTTCATTTCGCTTAGTTGCTTACTCTTGAGTAGAACTGCATGTTCACTCCACAAAAAGCACCCTTGTAAAATGAGCCAAATTGAAGCAGAACACATTGTTGGAGTGTCAGAATGCATAGATAGAAGGCAAATAAGCGTTTTATGGCTTTATTTCGCTGAGTTGCTTACTCTTGAGTAGAAATGCATCTGCTCTCCAGCAATAAGCTCCTTTGTAAAATGAACCAAATTGAAGCAGAACACATGGTTGGAGTGTCAGAATGCATAGATAGAAGGCAAATAAGCGTACTATGGCTTTATTTCGCTGAGTTGCTTACTCTTGAGTAGAACGGCATATTCACTCCAGCAATAAGCACCTTTGTAAAATGAACCAAATTGAAGCAGAACACATTGTTGGAGTGTCAGAATGCATAGATAGAAGGCAAATAAGCTTTCTATGGCTTTATTTCGCTTAGTTTCTTACTCTTGAGTAGAAATGCATCTGCTCTCCAGAAATAAGCACCTTTGTCACATGAGCCAAATTGAAGCAGAACACATTGTTGGAGTGTCAGAATGCATAGATAGAAGGCAAATAAGCGTTCTATGGCTTTATTTCGCTGAGTTGCTTACTCTTGAGTAGAACTGCATATTCACTCCAGCAAAAAGCACCTTTGTAAAATGAGCCAAATTGAAGCAGAACACATTGTTGGAGTGTCAGAATGCATAGATAGAAGGCGAATATGCGTTCTATGGCTTTATTTCGCTTCGTTGCTTACTCTTGAGTAGAACTGCATGTTCACTCCAGAAATAATCACCTTTGTAAAATGAGCCAAATTGAAGCAGAACACATTGTTGGAGTGTCAGAATGCATAGAGAGAAGGCAAATATGCGTTCTATAACTTTATTTCGCTTAGTTGCTTACTCTTGAGTAGAACTGCATATTCACTCCAGCAAATAAGCACCTTTGTAAAATGAGCCAAATTGAAGCAGAACACATTGTTGGATTGTCAGAATGCATAGATAGAAGGCAAATAAGCGTTCTATGGCTTTATTTCGCTTAGTTGCTTACTCTTGACTAGAAATGCATCTGCTCTCCAGAAATGAGCACCTTTGTAAAATGAGCCGAATTGAAGCAGAACACATTGTTGGAGTGTCAAAATGCATAGATAGAAGGCAAATAAGCGTTCTATGGCTTCATTTCGCTTAGTTGCTTACTCTTGAGTAGAACTGCATGTTCACTCCACAAAAAGCACCTTTGTAAAATGAGCCAAATTGAAGCAGAACACATTGTTGGAGTGTCAGAATGCATAGAGAGAAGGCAAATAAGCGTACTATGGCTTTATTTCGCTTAGTTGCTTACTCTTGAGTAGAAATGCATCTGCTCTCCAGCAATAAGCTCCTTTGTAAAATGAACCAAATTGAAGCAGAACACATTGTTGGAGTGTCAGAATGCATAGATAGAAGGCAAATAAGCGGTCTATGGCTTTATTTTGCTTAGTTGCTTACTCTTGAGCAGAACTGCATATTCACTCCAGCAATAAGCACCTTTGTAAAATGAACCAAATTGAAGCAGAACACATTGTTGGAGTGTCAGAATGCATAGATAGAAGGCAAATAAGCGTTGTATGGCTTTATTTCGCTTAGTTGCTTACTCTTGAGTAGAAATGCATCTGCTCTCCAGAAATAAGCACCATTGTAACATGAGCCAAATTGAAGCAGAACACATTGTTGGAGTGTCAGAATGCGTAGATAGAAGGCAAATAAGCGTTCTATGGCTTTATTTCGCTGAGTTGCTTACTCTTGAGTAGAACTGCATATTCACTCCAGCAAAAAGCACCTTTGTAAAATGAGCCAAATTGAAGCAGAACACATTGTTGGAGTGTCAGAATGTATAGATAGAAGGCAAATAAGCGTTCTATGGCTGTATTTCGCTTTGTTGCTTACACTTGAGTAGAAATGCATCTGCACTCTGACACTCCATTTTACAAGCTCCTTTGTAAAATGAACCAAATTGAAGCAGAACACATTGTTGGAGTGTCAGAATGCATAGATAGAAGGCAAATAAGCGTTCTTTGGCTTCATTTCGCTTAGTTGCTTACTCTTGAGTAGAACTGCATGTTCACTCCACAAAAAGCACCCTTGTAAAATGAGCCAAATTGAAGCAGAACACATTGTTGGAGTGTCAGAATGCATAGATAGAAGGCAAATAAGCGTTTTATGGCTTTATTTCGCTGAGTTGCTTACTCTTGAGTAGAAATGCATCTGCTCTCCAGCAATAAGCTCCTTTGTAAAATGAACCAAATTGAAGCAGAACACATTGTTGGAGTGTCAGAATGCATAGATAGAAGGCAAATAAGCGTACTATGGCTTTATTTCGCTGAGTTGCTTACTCTTGAGTAGAACGGCATATTCACTCCGGCAATAAGCACCTTTGTAAAATGAGCCAAATTGAAGCAGAACACATGGTCGGAGTGTCAGAATGCATAGATAGAAGGCAAATAAGCTTTCTATGGCTTTATTTCGCTTAGTTTCTTACTCTTGAGTAGAAATGCATCTGCTCTCCAGAAATAAGCACCTTTGTCACATGAGCCAAATTGAAGCAGAACACATTGTTGGAGTGTCAGAATGCATAGATAGAAGGCGAATATGCGTTCTATGGCTTTATTTCGCTTCGTTGCTTACTCTTGAGTAGAACTGCATGTTCACTCCAGAAATAATCACCTTTGTAAAATGAGCCAAATTGAAGCAGAACACATTGTTGGAGTGTCAGAATGCATAGAGAGAAGGCAAATATGCGTTCTATAACTTTATTTCGCTTAGTTGCTTACTCTTGAGTAGAACTGCATATTCACTCCAGCAAATAAGCACCTTTGTAAAATGAGCCAAATTGAAGCAGAACACATTGTTGGATTGTCAGAATGCATAGATAGAAGGCAAATAAGCGTTCTATGGCTTTATTTCGCTTAGTTGCTTACTCTTGACTAGAAATGCATCTGCTCTCCAGAAATGAGCACCTTTGTAAAATGAGCCAAATTGAAGCAGAACACATTGTTGGAGTGTCAAAATGCATAGATAGAAGGCAAATAAGCGTTCTATGGCTTCATTTCGCTTAGTTGCTTACTCTTGAGTAGAACTGCATGTTCACACCACAAAAAGCACCTTTGTAAAATGAGCCAAATTGAAGCAGAACACATTGTTGGAGTGTCAGAATGCATAGAGAGAAGGCAAATAAGCGTACTATGGCTTTATTTCGCTTAGTTGCTTACTCTTGAGTAGAAATGCATCTGCTCTCCAGCAATAAGCTCCTTTGTAAAATGAACCAAATTGAAGCAGAACACATTGTTGGAGTGTCAGAATGCATAGCTAGAAGGCAAATAAGCGTACTATGGCTTTATTTCGCTGAGTTGCTTACTCTTGAGTAGAACTGCATATTCACTCCAGCAATAAGCACCTTTGTAAAATGAGCCAAATTGAAGCAGAACACATGGTCGGAGTGTCAGAATGCATAGATAGAAGGCAAATAAGCGTTCTATGGCTTTATTTCGCTTAGTTGCTTACTCTTGAGTAGAAATGCATCTGCTCTCCAGAAATAAGCACCTTTGTCACATGAGCCAAATTGAAGCAGAACACATTGTTGGAGTGTCAGAATGCATAGATAGAAGGCAAATAAGCTTTCTATGGCTTTATTTCGCTTAGTTGCTTACTCTTGAGTAGAAATGCATCTGCTCTCCAGAAATAAGCACCTTTGTCACATGAGCCAAATTGAAGCAGAACACATTGTTGGAGTGTCAGAATGCATAGATAGAAGGCAAATAAGCGTTCTATGGCTTTTCTTCACTTAGTTGCTTACTCTTGAGTAGAAATGCATCTGCTCTCCAGAAATAAGCACCTTTGTAACATGAGCCAAATTGAAGCAGAACAAATTGTTGGAGTGTCAGAATGCATAGGTAGAAGGCAAATAAGCGTTCTATGGCTTTATTTCGCTGAGTTGCTTACTCTTGAGTAGAAATGCATCTGCACTCCAGAAATAAGCACCTTTGTAAAATGAGCCAAACTGAAGCAGAACACATTGTTGGAGTGTCAGAATGCATAGATAGAAGGCAAATAAGCGTACTATGGCTTTATTTCGCTGAGTTGCTTACTCTTGAGTAGAACGGCATATTCACTCCGGCAATAAGCACCTTTGTAAAATGAGCCAAATTGAAGCAGAACACATTGTTGGAGTGTCAGAATGTATAGATAGAAGGCAAATAAGCGTTCTATGGCTGTATTTCGCTTTGTTGCTTACACTTGAGTAGAAATGCATCTGCACTCTGACACTCCATTTTACAAGCTCCTTTGTAAAATGAACCAAATTGAAGCAGAACACATTGTTGGAGTGTCAGAATGCATAGATAGAAGGCAAATAAGCGTTCTTTGGCTTCATTTCGCTTAGTTGCTTACTCTTGAGTAGAACTGCATGTTCACTCCACAAAAAGCACCCTTGTAAAATGAGCCAAATTGAAGCAGAACACATTGTTGGAGTGTCAGAATGCATAGATAGAAGGCAAATAAGCGTTTTATGGCTTTATTTCGCTGAGTTGCTTACTCTTGAGTAGAAATGCATCTGCTCTCCAGCAATAAGCTCCTTTGTAAAATGAACCAAATTGAAGCAGAACACATTGTTGGAGTGTCAGAATGCATAGATAGAAGGCAAATAAGCGTACTATGGCTTTATTTCGCTGAGTTGCTTACTCTTGAGTAGAACGGCATATTCACTCCGGCAATAAGCACCTTTGTAAAATGAGCCAAATTGAAGCAGAACACATGGTCGGAGTGTCAGAATGCATAGATAGAAGGCAAATAAGCGTTCTATGGCTTTATTTCGCTTAGTTGCTTACTCTTGAGTAGAACTGCATATTCACTCCAGCAATAAGCACCTTTGTAAAATGAACCAAATTGAAGCAGAACACATTGTTGGAGTGTCAGAATGCATAGATAGAAGGCAAATAAGCTTTCTATGGCTTTATTTCGCTTAGTTTCTTACTCTTGAGTAGAAATGCATCTGCTCTCCAGAAATAAGCACCTTTGTCACATGAGCCAAATTGAAGCAGAACACATTGTTGGAGTGTCAGAATGCATAGATAGAAGGCAAATAAGCGTTCTATGGCTTTATTTCGCTGAGTTGCTTACTCTTGAGTAGAACTGCATATTCACTCCAGCAAAAAGCACCTTTGTAAAATGAGCCAAATTGAAGCAGAACACATTGTTGGAGTGTCAGAATGCATAGATAGAAGGCGAATATGCGTTCTATGGCTTTATTTCGCTTCGTTGCTTACTCTTGAGTAGAACTGCATGTTCACTCCAGAAATAATCACCTTTGTAAAATGAGCCAAATTGAAGCAGAACACATTGTTGGAGTGTCAGAATGCATAGAGAGAAGGCAAATATGCGTTCTATAACTTTATTTCGCTTAGTTGCTTACTCTTGAGTAGAACTGCATATTCACTCCAGCAAATAAGCACCTTTGTAAAATGAGCCAAATTGAAGCAGAACACATTGTTGGATTGTCAGAATGCATAGATAGAAGGCAAATAAGCGTTCTATGGCTTTATTTCGCTTAGTTGCTTACTCTTGACTAGAAATGCATCTGCTCTCCAGAAATGAGCACCTTTGTAAAATGAGCCAAATTGAAGCAGAACACATTGTTGGAGTGTCAAAATGCATAGATAGAAGGCAAATAAGCGTTCTATGGCTTCATTTCGCTTAGTTGCTTACTCTTGAGTAGAACTGCATGTTCACACCACAAAAAGCACCTTTGTAAAATGAGCCAAATTGAAGCAGAACACATTGTTGGAGTGTCAGAATGCATAGAGAGAAGGCAAATAAGCGTACTATGGCTTTATTTCGCTTAGTTGCTTACTCTTGAGTAGAAATGCATCTGCTCTCCAGCAATAAGCTCCTTTGTAAAATGAACCAAATTGAAGCAGAACACATTGTTGGAGTGTCAGAATGCATAGCTAGAAGGCAAATAAGCGTACTATGGCTTTATTTCGCTGAGTTGCTTACTCTTGAGTAGAACTGCATATTCACTCCAGCAATAAGCACCTTTGTAAAATGAGCCAAATTGAAGCAGAACACATGGTCGGAGTGTCAGAATGCATAGATAGAAGGCAAATAAGCGTTCTATGGCTTTATTTCGCTTAGTTGCTTACTCTTGAGTAGAAATGCATCTGCTCTCCAGAAATAAGCACCTTTGTCACATGAGCCAAATTGAAGCAGAACACATTGTTGGAGTGTCAGAATGCATAGATAGAAGGCAAATAAGCTTTCTATGGCTTTATTTCGCTTAGTTGCTTACTCTTGAGTAGAAATGCATCTGCTCTCCAGAAATAAGCACCTTTGTCACATGAGCCAAATTGAAGCAGAACACATTGTTGGAGTGTCAGAATGCATAGATAGAAGGCAAATAAGCGTTCTATGGCTTTTCTTCACTTAGTTGCTTACTCTTGAGTAGAAATGCATCTGCTCTCCAGAAATAAGCACCTTTGTAACATGAGCCAAATTGAAGCAGAACAAATTGTTGGAGTGTCAGAATGCATAGGTAGAAGGCAAATAAGCGTTCTATGGCTTTATTTCGCTGAGTTGCTTACTCTTGAGTAGAAATGCATCTGCACTCCAGAAATAAGCACCTTTGTAAAATGAGCCAAACTGAAGCAGAACACATTGTTGGAGTGTCAGAATGCATAGATAGAAGGCAAATAAGCGTTCTATGGCTTTATTTCGCTGAGTTGCTTACTCTTGAGTAGAACTGCATATTCACTCCAGCAAAAAGCACCTTTGTAAAATGAGCCAAATTGAAGCAGAACACATTGTTGGAATGTCAGAATGTATAGATAGAAGGCAAATAAGCGTTCTATGGCTTTATTTCGCTTAGTTGCTTACTCTTGAGTAGAACTGCATGTTCACTCCAGAAATATGCACCTTTGTAAAATGAGCCAAATTGAAGCAGAACACATTGTTGGAGTGTCAGAATGCATAGATAGAAGGCAAATAAGCGTACTATGGCTTTATTTCGCTTAGTTGCTTACTCTTGAGTAGAAATGCATCTGCTCTCCAGCAATAAGCTCCTTTGTAAAATGAACCAAATTGAAGCAGAACACATGGTCGGAGTGTCAGAATGCATAGATAGAAGGCAAATAAGCGTTCTATGGCTTTATTTTGCTTAGTTGCTTACTCTTGAGCAGAACTGCATATTCACTCCAGCAATAAGCACCTTTGTAAAATGAACCAAATTGAAGCAGAACACATTGTTGGAGTGTCAGAATGCATAGATAGAAGGCAAATAAGCGTTGTATGGCTTTATTTCGCTTAGTTGCTTACTCTTGAGTAGAAATGCATCTGCTCTCCAGAAATAAGAACCATTGTAACATGAGCCAAATTGAAGCAGAACACATTGTTGGAGTGTCAGAATGCGTAGATAGAAGGCAAATAAGCGTTCTATGGCTTTATTTCGCTGAGTTGCTTACTCTTGAGTAGAACTGCATATTCACTCCAGCAAAAAGCACCTTTGTAAAATGAGCCAAATTGAAGCAGAACACATTGTTGGAGTGTCAGAATGTATAGATAGAAGGCAAATAAGCGTTCTATGGCTGTATTTCGCTTTGTTGCTTACACTTGAGTAGAAATGCATCTGCACTTCAGAAATAAGCACCTTTGTAAAATGAGCCAAATTGAAGCAGAACACATTGTTGGAGTATCAGAATGCATAATTAGAAGGCAAATAAGCGTTCTATGGCTTTATTTCGCTTAGTTGCTTACTCTTTAGTAGAAATGCATCTGCACTCCAGGAATAATCACCTTTGTAAAATGAGCCAACTTGAAGCAGAACACATTGTTGGAGTGTCAGAATGCATAGATAGAAGGCAAATAAGCGTTCTATGGCTTTATTTCGCTGAGTTGCTTACTCTTGAGTAGAACTGCATATTCACTCCAGCAAAAAACACCTTTGTAAAATGAGCCAAATTGAAGCAGAACACATTGTTGGAGTGTCAGAATGTATAGATAGGAGGCAAATAAGCGTTCTATGGCTTTATTTCGCTTAGTTGCTTACTCTTGAGTAGAACTGCATGTTCACTCCAGCAATAAGCACCTTTGTAAAATGAGCCAAATTGAAGCAGAACACATTGTTGGAGTGTCAGAATGCATAGATAGAAGGCAAATAAGCGTTCTATGGCTTTTTTTCGCTGAGTTGCTTACTCTTGAGTAGAACTGCATATTCACTCCAGCAAAAAGCACCTTTGTAAAATGAGCCAAATTGAAGCAGAACACATTGTTGGAATGTCAGAATGTATAGATAGAAGGCAAATAAGCGTTCTATGGCTTTATTTCGCTTAGTTGCTTACTCTTGAGTAGAACTGCATGTTCACTCCAGCAATAAGCACCTTTGTAAAATGAGCCAAATTGAAGCAGAACACATTGTTGGAGTGTCAGAATGCATAGATAGAAGGCAAATAAGCGTACTATGGCTTTATTTCGCTTAGTTGCTTACTCTTGAGTAGAAATGCATCTGCTCTCCAGCAATAAGCTCCTTTGTAAAATGAACCAAATTGAAGCAGAACACATTGTTGGAGTGTCAGAATGCATAGATAGAAGGCAAATAAGCGTACTATGGCTTTATTTCGCTGAGTTGCTTATTCTTGATTAGAACGGCATATTCACTCCAGCAATAAGCACCTTTGTAAAATGAGCCAAATTGAAGCAGAACACATGGTCGGAGTGTCAGAATGCATAGATAGGAGGCAAATAAGCGTTCTATGGCTTTATTTCGCTTAGTTGCTTACTCTTGAGTAGAACTGCATATTCACTCCAGCAATAAGCACCTTTGTAAAATGAACCAAATTGAAGCAGAACACATTGTTGGAGTGTCAGAATGCATAGATAGAAGGCAAATAAGCTTTCTATGGCTTTATTTCGCTTAGTTGCTTACTCTTGAGTAGAAATGCATCTGCTCTCCAGAAATAAGCACCATTGTAACATGAGCCAAATTGAAGCAGAACACATTGTTGGAGTGTCAGAATGCGTAGATAGAAGGCAAATAAGCGTTCTATGGCTTTATTTCGCTGAGTTGCTTACTCTTGAGTAGAACTGCATATTCACTCCAGCAAAAAGCACCTTTGTAAAATGAGCCAAATTGAAGCAGAACACATTGTTGGAGTGTCAGAATGTATAGATAGAAGGCAAATAAGCGTTCTATGGCTGTATTTCGCTTTGTTGCTTACACTTGAGTAGAAATGCATCTGCACTTCAGAAATAAGCACCTTTGTAAAATGAGCCAAATTGAAGCAGAACACATTGTTGGAGTGTCAGAATGCATAATTAGAAGGCAAATAAGCGTTCTATGGCTTTATTTCGCTTAGTTGCTTACTCTTTAGTAGAAATGCATCTGCACTCCAGGAATAATCACCTTTGTAAAATGAGCCAACTTGAAGCAGAACACATTGTTGGAGTGTCAGAATGCATAGATAGAAGGCAAATAAGCGTTCTATGGCTTTATTTCGCTGAGTTGCTTACTCTTGAGTAGAACTGCATATTCACTCCAGCAAAAAACACCTTTGTAAAATGAGCCAAATTGAAGCAGAACACATTGTTGGAGTGTCAGAATGTATAGATAGAAGGCAAATAAGCGTTCTATGGCTTTATTTCGCTTAGTTGCTTACTCTTGAGTAGAACTGCATGTTCACTCCAGCAATAAGCACCTTTGTAAAATGAGCCAAATTGAAGCAGAACACATTGTTGGAGTGTCAGAATGCATAGATAGAAGGCAAATAAGCGTTCTATGGCTTTTTTCGCTGAGTTGCTTACTCTTGAGTAGAACTGCATATTCACTCCAGCAAAAAGCACCTTTGTAAAATGAGCCAAATTGAAGCAGAACACATTGTTGGAATGTCAGAATGTATAGATAGAAGGCAAATAAGCGTTCTATGGCTTTATTTCGCTTAGTTGCTTACTCTTGAGTAGAACTGCATGTTCACTCCAGCAATAAGCACCTTTGTAAAATGAGCCAAATTGAAGCAGAACACATTGTTGGAGTGTCAGAATGCATAGATAGAAGGCAAATAAGCGTACTATGGCTTTATTTCGCTTAGTTGCTTACTCTTGAGTAGAAATGCATCTGCTCTCCAGCAATAAGCTCCTTTGTAAAATGAACCAAATTGAAGCAGAACACATTGTTGGAGTGTCAGAATGCATAGATAGAAGGCAAATAAGCGTACTATGGCTTTATTTCGCTGAGTTGCTTACTCTTGAGTAGAACGGCATATTCACTCCAGCAATAAGCACCTTTGTAAAATGAGCCAAATTGAAGCAGAACACATGGTCGGAGTGTCAGAATGCATAGATAGGAGGCAAATAAGCGTTCTATGGCTTTATTTCGCTTAGTTGCTTACTCTTGAGTAGAACTGCATATTCACTCCAGCAATAAGCACCTTTGTAAAATGAACCAAATTGAAGCAGAACACATTGTTGGAGTGTCAGAATGCATAGATAGAAGGCAAATAAGCGTTGTATGGCATTATTTCGCTTAGTTGCTTACTCTTGAGTAGAAATGCATCTGCTCTCCAGAAATAAGCACCTTTGTAACATGAGCCAAATTGAAGCAGAACACATTGTTGGAGTGTCAGAATGCATAGATAGAAGGCAAATAAGCGTTCTATGGCTTTATTTCGCTGAGTTGCTTACTCTTGAGTAGAACTGCATATTCACTCCAGCAAAAAGCACCTTTGTAAAATGAGCCAAATTGAAGCAGAACACATTGTTGCAATGTCAGAATGTATAGATAGAAGGCAAATAAGCGTTCTATGGCTTTATTTCGCTTAGTTGCTTACTCTTGAGTAGAACTGCATGTTCACTCCAGCAATAAGCAGCTTTGTAAAATGAGCCAAATTGAAGCAGAACACATTGTTGGAGTGTCAGAATGCATAGATAGAAGGCAAATAAGCGTACTATGGCTTTATTTCGCTTAGTTGCTTACTCTTGAGTAGAAATGCATCTGCTCTCCAGCAATAAGCTCCTTTGTAAAATGAACCAAATTGAAGCAGAACACATGGTCGGAGTGTCAGAATGCATAGATAGAAGGCAAATAAGCGTTCTATGGCTTTATTTTGCTTAGTTGCTTACTCTTGAGCAGAACTGCATATTCACTCCAGCAATAAGCACCTTTGTAAAATGAACCAAATTGAAGCAGAACACATTGTTGGAGTGTCAGAATGCATAGATAGAAGGCAAATAAGCGTTGTATGGCTTTATTTCGCTTAGTTGCTTACTCTTGAGTAGAAATGCATCTGCTCTCCAGAAATAAGCACCATTGTAACATGAGCCAAATTGAAGCAGAACACATTGTTGGAGTGTCAGAATGCGTAGATAGAAGGCAAATAAGCGTTCTATGGCTTTATTTCGCTGAGTTGCTTACTCTTGAGTAGAACTGCATATTCACTCCAGCAAAAAGCACCTTTGTAAAATGAGCCAAATTGAAGCAGAACACATTGTTGGAGTGTCAGAATGTATAGATAGAAGGCAAATAAGCGTTCTATGGCTGTATTTCGCTTTGTTGCTTACACTTGAGTAGAAATGCATCTGCACTTCAGAAATAAGCACCTTTGTAAAATGAGCCAAATTGAAGCAGAACACATTGTTGGAGTGTCAGAATGCATAGATAGAAGGCAAATAAGCGTTCTATGGCTTTATTTTGCTTAGTTGCTTACTCTTGAGCCGAACTGCATATTCACTCCAGCAATAAGCACCTTTGTAAAATGAACCAAATTGAAGCAGAACACATTGTTGGAGTGTCAGAATGCATAGATAGAAGGCAAATAAGCGTTGTATGGCTTTATTTCGCTTAGTTGCTTACTCTTGAGTAGAAATGCATCTGCTCTCCAGAAATAAGCACCATTGTAACATGAGCCAAATTGAAGCAGAACACATTGTTGGAGTGTCAGAATGCGTAGATAGAAGGCAAATAAGCGTTCTATGGCTTTATTTCGCTGAGTTGCTTACTCTTGAGTAGAACTGCATATTCACTCCAGCAAAAAGCACCTTTGTAAAATGAGCCAAATTGAAGCAGAACACATTGTTGGAGTGTCAGAATGTATAGATAGAAGGCAAATAAGCGTTCTATGGCTGTATTTCGCTTTGTTGCTTACACTTGAGTAGAAATGCATCTGCACTTCAGAAATAAGCACCTTTGTAAAATGAGCCAAATTGAAGCAGAACACATTGTTGGAGTGTCAGAATGCATAGATAGAAGGCAAATAAGCGTTCTATGGCTTTATTTCGCTGAGTTGCTTACTCTTGAGTAGAACTGCATATTCACTCCAGCAAAAAGCACCTTTGTAAAATGAGCCAAATTGAAGCAGAACACATTGTTGGAGTGTCAGAATGTATAGATAGAAGGCAAATAAGCGTTCTGTGGCTTTATTTCGCTTAGTTGCTTACTCTTTAGTAGAAATGCATCTGCACTCCAGGAATAATCACCTTTGTAAAATGAGCCAACTTGAAGCAGAACACATTGTTGGAGTGTCAGAATGCATAGATAGAAGGCAAATAAGCGTTCTATGGCTTTATTTCGCTGAGTTGCTTACTCTTGAGTAGAACTGCATATTCACTCCAGCAAAAAGCACCTTTGTAAAATGAGCCAAATTGAAGCAGAACACATTGTTGGAGTGTCAGAATGTATAGATAGAAGGCAAATAAGCGTTCTATGGCTTTATTTCGCTTAGTTGCTTACTCTTGAGTAGAACTGCATGTTCACTCCAGCAATAAGCACCTTTGTAAAATGAGCCAAATTGAAGCAGAACACATTGTTGGAGTGTCAGAATGCATAGATAGAAGGCAAATGAGCGTACTATGGCTTTATTTCGCTTAGTTGCTTACTCTTGAGTAGAAATGCATCTGCTCTCCAGCAATGAGCTCCTTTGTAAAATGAACCAAATTGAAGCAGAACACATGGTCGGAGTGTCAGAATGCATAGATAGAAGGCAAATAAGCGTTCTATGGCTTTATTTCGCTTAGTTGCTTACTCTTGAGTAGAAATGCATCTGCTCTCCAGAAATAAGCACCTTTGTAACATGAGCCAAATTGAAGCAGAACACATTGTTGGAGTGTCAGAATGCATAGATAGAAGGCAAATAAGCGTTCTATGGCTTTATTTCACTGAGTTGCTTACTCTTGAGTAGAACTGCATATTCACTCCAGCAAAAAGCACCTTTGTAAAATGAACCAAATTGAAGCAGAACACATTGTTGGAGTGTCAGAATGTATAGATAGAAGGCAAATACGCGTTCTATGGCTGTATTTCGCTTTGTTGCTTACACTTGAGTAGAAATGCATCTGCACTTCAGATATAAGCACCTTTGTAAAATGAGCCAAATTGAAGCAGAACACATTGTTGGAGTGTCAGGATGCATAATTAGAAGGCAAATAAGCGTTCTATGGCTTTATTTCGCTTCGTCGCTTACTCTTGAGTAGAAATGCATGTTCACTCCAGAAATAATCACCTTTGTAAAATGAGCCAAATTGAAGCAGAACACATTGTTGGAGTGTCCGAATGCATAGAGAGAAGGCAAATATGCGTTCTATGACTTTATTTCGCTTAGTTGCTTACTCTTGAGTAGAAATGCATCTGCTCTCCAGAAATACGCACCTTTGTAAAATGAGCCAAATTGAAGCAGAACACATTGTTGGAGTGTCAGAATGCATAGATAGAAGGCAAATAAGCGTTCTATGGCTTTATTTCGCTTAGTTGCTTACTCTTGAGTAGAAATGAATCTGCTCTCCAGAAATAAGCACCTTTGAAAAATGAGCCAAATTGAAGCAGAACACATTGTTGGAGTGTCAGAATGCAGAGATAGAAGGCGAATATGCGTTCTATGGCTTTATTTCGCTTCGTTGCTTACTCTTGAGTAGAACTGCATGTTCACTCCAGAAATAATCACCTTTGTAAAATGAGCCAAATTGAAGCAGAACACATTGTTGGAGTGTCAGAATGCATAGAGAGAAGGCAAATATGCGTTCTATGACTTTATTTCGCTTAGTTGCTTACTCTTGAGTAGAAATGCATCTGCTCTCCAGAAATAAGCACCTTTGTAACATGAGCCAAATTGAAGCAGAACACATTGTTGGAGTGTCAGAATGCATAGATAGAAGGCAAATAAGCGTTCTATGGCTTTATTTCACTGAGTTGCTTACTCTTGAGTAGAACTGCATATTCACTCCAGCAAAAAGCACCTTTGTAAAATGAACCAAATTGAAGCAGAACACATTGTTGGAGTGTCAGAATGTATAGATAGAAGGCAAATACGCGTTCTATGGCTGTATTTCGCTTTGTTGCTTACACTTGAGTAGAAATGCATCTGCACTTCAGATATAAGCACCTTTGTAAAATGAGCCAAATTGAAGCAGAACACATTGTTGGAGTGTCAGAATGCATAATTAGAAGGCAAATAAGCGTTCTATGGCTTTATTTCGCTTCGTCGCTTACTCTTGAGTAGAAATGCATGTTCACTCCAGAAATAATCACCTTTGTAAAATGAGCCAAATTGAAGCAGAACACATTGTTGGAGTGTCCGAATGCATAGAGAGAAGGCAAATATGCGTTCTATGACTTTATTTCGCTTAGTTGCTTACTCTTGAGTAGAAATGCATCTGCTCTCCAGAAATACGCACCTTTGTAAAATGAACCAAATTGAAGCAGAACACATTGTTGGAGTGTCAGAATGCATAGATAGAAGGCAAATAAGCGTTCTATGGCTTTATTTCGCTTAGTTGCTTACTCTTGAGTAGAAATGAATCTGCTCTCCAGAAATAAGCACCTTTGAAAAATGAGCCAAATTGAAGCAGAACACATTGTTGGAGTGTCAGAATGCAGAGATAGAAGGCGAATATGCGTTCTATGGCTTTATTTCGCTTCGTTGCTTACTCTTGAGTAGAACTGCATGTTCACTCCAGAAATAATCACCTTTGTAAAATGAGCCAAATTGAAGCAGAACACATTGTTGGAGTGTCAGAATGCATAGAGAGAAGGCAAATATGCGTTCTATGACTTTATTTCGCTTAGTTGCTTACTCTTGAGTAGAACTGCATATTCACTCCAGCAAATAAGCACCTTTGTAAAATGAGCCAAATTGAAGCAGAACACATTGTTGGAGTTTCGGAATGCATAGATAGAAGGCAAATAAGCGTTCTATGGCTTTATTTCGCTTAGTTGCTTACTCTTGAGTAGAACTGCATATTCACTCCAGCAATAAGCACCTTTGTAAAATCAGCCAAATTGAAGAAGAACACTTTGTTGGAGTGTCGGAATTCATAGATAGAAGGCGAATATGCGTTCTATGGCTTTATTTCGCTTCGTTGCTTACTCTTGAGTAGAACTGCATGTTCACTCCAGAAATAATCACCTTTGTAAAATGAGCCAAATTGAAGCAGAACACATTGTTGGAGTGTCAGAATGCATAGAGAGAAGGCAAATATGCGTTCTATGACTTTATTTCGCTTAGTTTCTTACTCTTGAGTAGAACTGCATATTCACTCCAGCAAATAAGCACCTTTGTAAAATGAGCCAAATTGAAGCAGAACACATTGTTGGATTGTCAGAATGCATAGATAGAAGGCAAATAAGCGTTCTATGGCTTTATTTCGCTTAGTTGCTTACTCTTGACTAGAAATGCATCTGCTCTCCAGAAATGAGCACCTTTGTAAAATGAGCCAAATTGAAGCAGAACACATTGTTGGAGTGTCAAATTGCATAGATAGAAGGCAAATAAGCGTTCTATGGCTTTATTTCGCTTAGTTGCTTACTCTTGAGTAGAACTGCATATTCACTCCAGCAAAAAGCACCTTTGTAAAATGAGCCAAATTGAAGCAGAACACATTGTTGGAGTGTCGGAATGCATACATAGAAGGCAAATAAGCGTTCTATGGCTTTATTTCGCTTAGTTGCTTACTTTTGAGTAGAAATGCATATTCACTCCAGCAATAATCACCTTTGTAAAATGAGCCAAATTGAAGAAGAACACATTGTTGGAGTGTTGGAATTCATAGATAGAAGGCGAATATGCGTTCTATGGCTTTATTTCGCTTCGTTGCTTACTCTTGAGTAGAACTGCATGTTCCCTCCTGAAATAATCACCTTTGTAAAATGAGCCAAATTGAAGCAGAACACATTGTTGGAGTGTCAGAATGCATAGAGAGAAGGCAAATATGCGTTCTATGACTTTATTTCGCTTAGTTGCTTACTCTTGAGTAGAACTGCATATTCACTCCAGCAAATAAGCACCTTTGTAAAATGAACCAAATTGATGCAGAACACATTGTTGGATTGTCAGAATGCATAGATAGAAGGGAAATAAGCGTTCTATGGCTTTATTTCGCTTAGTTGCTTACTCTTGACTAGAAATGCATCTGCTCTCCAGAAATGAGCACCTTTGTAAAATGAGCCAAATTGAAGCAGAACACATTGTTGGAGTGTAAAAATGCATAGATAGAAGGCAAATAAGCGTTCTATGGCTTTATTTCGCTTAGTTGCTTACTCTTGAGTAGAACTGCATATTCACTCCAGCAATAAGCACCTTTGTAAAATGAACCAAATTGAAGCAGAACACATTGTTGGAGTGTCAGAATGCATAGATAGAAGGCAAATAAGCGTTCTATGGCTTCATTTCGCTTAGTTGCTTACTCTTGAGTAGAACTGCATGTTCACTCCAGCAAAAAGCACCTTTGTAAAATGAGCCAAATTGAAGCAGAACACATTGTTGGAGTGTCAGAATGCATAGAGAGAAGGCAAATAAGCGTACTATGGCTTTATTTCGCTTAGTTGCTTACTCTTGAGTAGAAATGCATCTGCTCTCCAGCAATAAGCTCCTTTGTAAAATGAACCAAATTGAAGCAGAACACATTGTTGGAGTGTCAGAATGCATAGATAGAAGGCAAATAAGCGTACTATGGCTTTATTTCGCTGAGTTGCTTACTCTTGAGTAGAACGGCATATTCACTCCAGCAATAAGCACCTTTGTAAAATGAGCCAAATTGAAGCAGAACACATGGTCGGAGTTTCGGAATGCATAGATAGAAGGCAAATAAGCGTTCTATGGCTTTATTTCGCTTAGTTGCTTACTCTTGAGTAGAACTGCATATTCACTCCAGCAGTAAGCACCTTTGTAAAATGAGCCAAATTGAAGCAGAACACATTGTTGGAGTGTTGGAATTCATAGATAGAAGGCGAATATGCGTTCTATGGCTTTATTTCGCTTCGTTGCTTACTCTTGAGTAGAACTGCATGTTCACTCCAGAAATAATCACCTTTGTAAAATGAGCCAAATTGAAGCAGAACACATTGTTGGAGTGTCAGAATGCATAGAGAGAAGGCAAATATGCGTTCTATGACTTTATTTCGCTTAGTTGCTTACTCTTGAGTAGAACTGCATATTCACTCCAGCAAATAAGCACCTTTGTAAAATGAGCCAAATTGAAGCAGAACACATTGTTGGAGTTTCGGAATGCATAGATAGAAGGCAAATAAGCGTTCTATGGCTTTATTTCGCTTAGTTGCTTACTCTTGAGTAGAACTGCATATTCACTCCAGCAATAAGCACCTTTGTAAAATGAGCCAAATTGAAGCAGAACACATTGTTGGAGTGTCGGAATGCATACATAGAAGGCAAATAAGCGTTCTATGGCTTTATTTCGCTTAGTTGCTTACTTTTGAGTAGAAATGCATATTCACTCCAGCAATAATCACCTTTGTAAAATGAGCCAAATTGAAGCAGAACACATTGTTGGAGTGTCAGAATGCATAGATAGGAAGGCAAATAAGCGTTCTATGGCTTCATTTCGCTTAGTTGCTTACTCTTGAGTAGAACTGCATGTTCACTCCAGCAAAAAGCACCTTTGTAAAATGAGCCAAAATGTAGCATAACACGTTGTTGGAGTGTCAGAATGAATAGAGAGAAGGCAAATAAGCGTACTATGGCTTTATTTCGCTTAGTTGCTTACTCTTGAGTAGAAATGCATCTGCTCTCCAGCAATAAGCTCCTTTGTAAAATGAACCAAATTGAAGCAGAACACATTGTTGGAGTGTCAGAATGCATAGATAGAAGGCAAATAAGCGTTCTATGGCTTCATTTCGCTTAGTTGCTTACTCTTGAGTAGAACTGCATGTTCACTCCAGCAAAAAGCACCTTTGTAAAATGAGCCAAATTGAAGCAGAACACATTGTTGGAGTGTCAGAATGCATAGAGAGAAGGCAAATAAGCGTACTATGGCTTTATTTCGCTTAGTTGCTTACTCTTGAGTAGAAATGCATCTGCTCTCCAGCAATAAGCTCCTTTGTAAAATGAACCAAATTGAAGCAGAACACATTGTTGGAGTGTCAGAATGCATAGATAGAAGGCAAATAAGCGTACTATGGCTTTATTTCGCTGAGTTGCTTACTCTTGAGTAGAACGGCATATTCACTCCAGCAATAAGCACCTTTGTAAAATGAGCCAAATTGAAGCAGAACACATGGTCGGAGTTTCGGAATGCATAGATAGAAGGCAAATAAGCGTTCTATGGCTTTATTTCGCTTAGTTGCTTACTCTTGAGTAGAACTGCATATTCACTCCAGCAGTAAGCACCTTTGTAAAATGAGCCAAATTGAAGAAGAACACATTGTTGGAGTGTTGGAATTCATAGATAGAAGGCGAATATGCGTTCTATGGCTTTATTTCGCTTCGTTGCTTACTCTTGAGTAGAACTGCATGTTCACTCCAGAAATAATCACCTTTGTAAAATGAGCCAAATTGAAGCAGAACACATTGTTGGAGTGTCAGAATGCATAGAGAGAAGGCAAATATGCGTTCTATGACTTTATTTCGCTTAGTTGCTTACTCTTGAGTAGAACTGCATATTCACTCCAGCAAATAAGCACCTTTGTAAAATGAGCCAAATTGAAGCAGAACACATTGTTGGAGTTTCGGAATGCATAGAGAGAAGGCAAATAAGCGTTCTATGGCTTTATTTCGCTTAGTTGCTTACTCTTGAGTAGAACTGCATATTCACTCCAGCAATAAGCACCTTTGTAAAATGAGCCAAATTGAAGCAGAACACATTGTTGGAGTGTCGGAATGCATACATAGAAGGCAAATAAGCGTTCTATGGCTTTATTTCGCTTAGTTGCTTACTTTTGAGTAGAAATGCATATTCACTCCAGCAATAATCACCTTTGTAAAATGAGCCAAATTGAAGCAGAACACATTGTTGGAGTGTCAGAATGCATAGATAGGAAGGCAAATAAGCGTTCTATGGCTTCATTTCGCTTAGTTGCTTACTCTTGAGTAGAACTGCATGTTCACTCCAGCAAAAAGCACCTTTGTAAAATGAGCCAAAATGTAGCATAACACGTTGTTGGAGTGTCAGAATGAATAGAGAGAAGGCAAATAAGCGTACTATGGCTTTATTTCGCTTAGTTGCTTACTCTTGAGTAGAAATGCATCTGCTCTCCAGCAATAAGCTCCTTTGTAAAATGAACCAAATTGAAGCAGAACACATTGTTGGAGTGTCAGAATGCATAGATAGAAGGCAAATAAGCGTACTATGGCTTTATTTCGCTGAGTTGCTTACTCTTGAGTAGAATGGCATATTCACTCCAGCAATAAGCACCTTTGTAAAATGAGCCAAATTATAGCAGAACACATGGTCGGAGTGTCAGAATGCATAGATAGAAGGCAAATAAGCGTTCTATGGCTTTATTTCGCTGAGTTGCTTACTCTTGAGTAGAACTGCATATTCACTCCAGCAAAAAGCACCTTTGTAAAATGAGCCAAATTGAAGCAGAACACATTGTTGGAATGTCAGAATGTATAGATAGAAGGCAAATAAGCGTTCTATGGCTTTATTTCGCTTAGTTGCTTACTCTTGAGTAGAACTGCATATTCACTCCAGCAAAAAGCACCTTTGTAAAATGAGCCAAATTGAAGAAGAACACATTGTTGGAGTGTTGGAATTCATAGATAGAAGGCGAATATGCGTTCTATGGCTTTATTTCGCTTCGTTGCTTACTCTTGAGTAGAACTGCATGTTCCCTCCTGAAATAATCACCTTTGTAAAATGAGCCAAATTGAAGCAGAACACATTGTTGGAGTGTCAGAATGCATAGAGAGAAGGCAAATATGCGTTCTATGACTTTATTTCGCTTAGTTGCTTACTCTTGAGTAGAACTGCATATTCACTCCAGCAAATAAGCACCTTTGTAAAATGAACCAAATTGAAGCAGAACACATTGTTGGATTGTCAGAATGCATAGATAGAAGGGAAATAAGCGTTCTATGGCTTTATTTCGCTTAGTTGCTTACTCTTGACTAGAAATGCATCTGCTCTCCAGAAATGAGCACCTTTGTAAAATGAGCCAAATTGAAGCAGAACACATTGTTGGAGTGTAAAAATGCATAGATAGAAGGCAAATAAGCGTTCTATGGCCTTATTTCGCTTAGTTGCTTACTCTTGAGTAGAACTGCATATTCACTCCAGCAATAAGCACCTTTGTAAAATGAACCAAATTGAAGCAGAACACATTGTTGGAGTGTCAGAATGCATAGATAGAAGGCAAATAAGCGTTCTATGGCTTCATTTCGCTTAGTTGCTTACTCTTGAGTAGAACTGCATGTTCACTCCAGCAAAAAGCACCTTTGTAAAATGAGCCAAATTGAAGCAGAACACGTTGTTGGAGTGTCAGAATGCATAGAGAGAAGGCAAATAAGCGTACTATGGCTTTATTTCGCTTAGTTGCTTACTCTTGAGTAGAAATGCATCTGCTCTCCAGCAATAAGCTCCTTTGTAAAATGAACCAAATTGAAGCAGAACACATTGTTGGAGTGTCAGAATGCATAGATAGAAGGCAAATAAGCGTACTATGGCTTTATTTCGCTGAGTTGCTTACTCTTGAGTAGAACGGCATATTCACTCCAGCAATAAGCACCTTTGTAAAATGAGCCAAATTATAGCAGAACACATGGTCGGAGTGTCAGAATGCATAGATAGAAGGCAAATAAGCGTTCTATGGCTTTATTTCGCTTAGTTGCTTACTCTTGAGTAGAACTGCATATTCACTCCAGCAATAAGCACCTTTGTAAAATGAACCAAATTGAAGCAGAACACATTGTTGGAGTGTCAGAATGCATAGATAGAAGGCAAATAAGCTTTCTATGGCTTTATTTCGCTTAGTTGCTTACTCATGAGTAGAAATGCATCTGCTCTCCAGAAATAAGCACCTTTGTCACATGAGCCAAATTGAAGCAGAACACATTGTTGGAGTGTCAGAATGCATAGATAGAAGGCAAATAAGCGTTCTATGGCTTTATTTCGCTGAGTTGCTTACTCTTGAGTAGAACTGCATATTCACTCCAGCAAAAAGCACCTTTGTAAAATGAGCCAAATTGAAGCAGAACACATTGTTGGAATGTCAGAATGTATAGATAGAAGGCAAATAAGCGTTCTATGGCTTTATTTCGCTTAGTTGCTTACTCTTGAGTAGAACTGCATATTCACTCCAGCAATAAGCACCTTTGTAAAATGAGCCAAATTGAAGAAGAACACATTGTTGGAGTGTTGGAATTCATAGATAGAAGGCGAATATGCGTTCTATGGCTTTATTTCGCTTCGTTGCTTACTCTTGAGTAGAACTGCATGTTCACTCCAGAAATAATCACCTTCGTAAAATGAGCCAAATTGAAGCAGAACACATTGTTGGAGTGTCAGAATGCATAGAGAGAAGGCAAATATGCGTTCTATGACTTTATTTCGCTTAGTTGCTTACTCTTGAGTAGAACTGCATATTCACTCCAGCAAATAAGCACCTTTGTAAAATGAGCCAAATTGAAGCAGAACACATTGTTGGATTGTCAGAATGCATAGATAGAAGGCAAATAAGCGTTCTATGGCTATATTTCGCTTAGTTGCTTACTCTTGACTAGAAATGCATCTGCTCTCCAGAAATGAGCACCTTTGTAAAATGAGCCAAATTGAAGCAGAACCCATTGTTGGAGTGTCAAAATGCATAGATAGAAGGCAAATAAGCGTTCTATGGCTTTATTTCGCTTAGTTGCTTACTCTTGAGTAGAACTGCATATTCACTCCAGCAATAAGCACCTTTGTAAAATGAACCAAATTGAAGCAGAACACATTGTTGGAGTGTCAGAATGCATAGATAGAAGGCAAATAAGCGTTCTATGGCTTCATTTCGCTTAGTTGCTTCCTCTTGAGTAGAACTGCATGTTCACTCCAGCAAAAAGCACCTTTGTAAAATGAGCCAAATTGAAGCAGAACACATTGTTGGAGAGTCAGAATGCATAGAGAGAAGGCAAATAAGCGTACTATGGCTTTATTTCGCTTAGTTGCTTACTCTTGAGTAGAAATGCATCTGCTCTCCAGCAATAAGCTCCTTTGTAAAATGAACCAAATTGAAGCAGAACACATTGTTGGAGTGTCAGAATGCATAGATAGGAGGCAAATAAGCGTACTATGGCTTTATTTCGCTGAGTTGCTTACTCTTGAGTAGAACGGCATATTCACTCCAGCAATAAGCACCTTTGTAAAATGAGCCAAATTGAAGCAGAACACATGGTCGGAGTGTCAGAATGCATAGATAGAAGGCAAATAAGCGTTCTATGGCTTTATTTCGCTTAGTTGCTTACTCTTGAGTAGAACTGCATATTCACTCCAGCAATAAGCACCTTTGTAAAATGAACCAAATTGAAGCAGAACACATTGTTGGAGTGTCAGAATGCATAGAGAGAAGGCAAATAAGCGTACTATGGCTTTATTTCGCTTAGTTGCTTACTCTTGAGTAGAAATGCATCTGCTCTCCAGCAATAAGCTCCTTTGTAAAATGAACCAAATTGAAGCAGAACACATTGTTGGAGTGTCAGAATGCATAGATAGAAGGCAAATAAGCGTACTATGGCTTTATTTCGCTGAGTTGCTTACTCTTGAGTAGAACGGCATATTCACTCCAGCAATAAGCACCTTTGTAAAATGAGCCAAATTGAAGCAGAACACATGGTCGGAGTGTCAGAATGCATAGATAGAAGGCAAATAAGCGTTCTATGGCTTTATTTCGCTTAGTTGCTTACTCTTGAGTAGAACTGCATATTCACTCCAGCAATAAGCACCTTTGTAAAATGAACCAAATTGAAGCAGAACACATTGTTGGAGTGTCAGAATGCATAGATAGAAGGCGAATAAGCTTTCTATGGCTTTATTTCGCTTAGTTGCTTACTCTTGAGTAGAAATGCATCTGCTCTCCAGAAATAAGCACCTTTGTCACATGAGCCAAATTGAAGCAGAACACATTGTTGGAGTGTCAGAATGCATAGATAGAAGGCAAATAAGCGTTCTATGGCTTTATTTCGCTGAGTTGCTTACTCTTGAGTAGAACTGCATATTCACTCCAGCAAAAAGCACCTTTGTAAAATGAGCCAAATTGAAGCAGAACACATTGTTGGAATGTCAGAATGTATAGATAGAAGGCAAATAAGCGTTCTATGGCTTTTTTTCGCTTAGTTGCTTACTCTTGAGTAGAACTGCATGTTCACTCCAGCAATAAGCACCTTTGTAAAATGAGCCAAATTGAAGCAGAACACATTGTTGGAGTGTCAGAATGCATAGATAGAAGGCAAATAAGCGTACTATGGCTTTATTTCGCTTAGTTGCTTACTCTTGAGTAGAACGGCATATTCACTCCAGCAATAAGCACCTTCGTAAAATGAGCCAAATTGAAGCAGAACACATGGTCGGAGTGTCAGAATGCATAGATAGAAGGCAAATAAGCGTTCTATGGCTTTATTTCGCTTAGTTGCTTACTCTTGAGTAGAACTGCATATTCACTCCAGCAATAAGCACCTTTGTAAAATGAACCAAATTGAAGCAGAACACATTGTTGGAGTGTCAGAATGCATAGATAGAAGGCAAATAAGCTTTCTATGGCTTTATTTCGCTTAGTTGCTTACTCTTGAGTAGAAATGCATCTGCTCTCCAGAAATCAGCACCTTTGTCACATGAGCCAAATTGAAGCAGAACACATTGTTGGAGTGTCAGAATGCATAGATAGAAGGCAAATAAGCGTTCTATGGCTTTATTTCGCTTAGTTGCTTACTCTTGAGTAGAAATGCATCTGCTCTCCAGCAATAAGCTCCTTTGTAAAATGAACAAAATTGAAGCAGAACACATGGTCGGAGTTTCAGAATGCATAGATAGAAGGCAAATAAGCGTTCTATGGCTTTATTTTGCTTAGTTGCTTACTCTTGAGCAGAACTGCATATTCACTCCAGCAATAAGCACCTTTGTAAAATGAACCAAATTGAAGCAGAACACATTGTTGGAGTGTCAGAATGCATAATTAGAAGGCAAATAAGCGTACTGTGGCTTTATTTCGCTTAGTTGCTTACTCTTGAGTAGAAATGCATCTGCTCTCCAGCAATAAGCTCCTTTGTAAAATGAACCAAATTGAAGCAGAACACATTGTTGGAGTGTCAGAATGCATAGATAGAAGGCAAATAAGCGTACCATGGCTTTATTTCGCTGAGTTGCTTACTCTTGAGTAGAACGGCATATTCACTCCAGCAATAAGCACCTTTGTAAAATGAGCCAAATTGAAGCAGAACACATGGTCGGAGTGTCAGAATGCATAGATAGAAGGCAAATAAGCGTTCTATGGCTTTATTTCGCTTAGTTGCTTACTCTTGAGTAGAACTGCATATTCACTCCAGCAATAAGCACCTTTGTAAAATGAGCCAAATTGAAGCAGAACACATTGTTGGAGTGTCAAAATGCATAGATAGAAGGCAAATAAGCGTTCTATGGCTTTATTTCGCTTAGTTGCTTACTCTTGAGTAGAACTGCATATTCACTCCAGCAATAAGCACCTTTGTAAAATGAGCCAAATTGAAGCAGAACACATTGTTGGAGTGTCGGAATGCATACATAGAAGGCAAATAAGCGTTCTATGGCTTTATTTCGCTTAGTTGCTTACTTTTGAGTAGAAATGCATATTCACTCCAGCAATAATCACCTTTGTAAAATGAGCCAAATTGAAGCAGAACACATTGTTGGAGTGTCAGAATGCATAGATAGGAAGGCAAATAAGCGTTCTATGGCTTCATTTCGCTTAGTTGCTTACTCTTGAGTAGAACTGCATGTTCACTCCAGCAAAAAGCACCTTTGTAAAATGAGCCAAATTGTAGCAGAACACATTGTTGGAGTGTCAGAATGCATAGAGAGAAGGCAAATAAGCGTACTATGGCTTTATTTCGCTTAGTTGCTTACTCTTGAGTAGAAATGCATCTGCTCTCCAGCAATAAGCTCCTTTGTAAAATGAACCAAATTGAAGCAGAACACATTGTTGGAGTGTCAGAATGCATAGATAGAAGGCAAATAAGCGTACTATGGCTTTATTTCGCTGAGTTGCTTACTCTTGAGTAGAACGGCATATTCACTCCAGCAATAAGCACCTTTGTAAAATGAGCCAAATTGAAGCAGAACACATGGTCGGAGTGTCAGAATGCATAGATAGAAGGCAAATAAGCGTTCTATGGCTTTATTTCGCTTAGTTGCTTACTCTTGAGTAGAACTGCATATTCACTCCAGCAATAAGCACCTTTGTAAAATGAGCCAAATTGAAGCAGAACACATTGTTGGAGTGTCAAAATGCATAGATAGAAGGCAAATAAGCGTTCTATGGCTTTATTTCGCTTAGTTGCTTACTCTTGAGTAGAACTGCATATTCACTCCAGCAATAAGCACCTTTGTAAAATGAGCCAAATTGAAGCAGAACACATTGTTGGAGTGTCGGAATGCATACATAGAAGGCAAATAAGCGTTCTATGGCTTTATTTCGCTTAGTTGCTTACTTTTGAGTAGAAATGCATATTCACTCCAGCAATAATCACCTTTGTAAAATGAGCCAAATTGAAGCAGAACACATTGTTGGAGTGTCAGAATGCATAGATAGGAAGGCAAATAAGCGTTCTATGGCTTCATTTCGCTTAGTTGCTTACTCTTGAGTAGAACTGCATGTTCACTCCAGCAAAAAGCACCTTTGTAAAATGAGCCAAATTGTAGCAGAACACATTGTTGGAGTGTCAGAATGCATAGAGAGAAGGCAAATAAGCGTACTATGGCTTTATTTCGCTTAGTTGCTTACTCTTGAGTAGAAATGCATCTGCTCTCCAGCAATAAGCTCCTTTGTAAAATGAACCAAATTGAAGCAGAACACATTGTTGGAGTGTCAGAATGCATAGATAGGAGGCAAATAAGCGTACTAAGGCTTTATTTCGCTGAGTTGCTTACTCTTGAGTAGAACGGCATATTCACTCCAGCAATAAGCACCTTTTTAAAATGAGCCAAATTGAAGCAGAACACATGGTCGGAGTGTCAGAATGCATAGATAGAAGGCAAATAAGCGTTCTATGGCTTTATTTCGCTTAGTTGCTTACTCTTGAGTAGAACTGCATATTCACTCCAGCAATAAGCACCTTTGTAAAATGAACCAAATTGAAGCAGAACACATTGTTGGAGTGTCAGAATGCATAGAGAGAAGGCAAATAAGCGTACTGTGGCTTTATTTCGCTTAGTTGCTTACTCTTGAGTAGAAATGCATCTGCTCTCCAGCAATAAGCTCCTTTGTAAAATGAACCAAATTGAAGCAGAACACATTGTTGGAGTGTCAGAATGCATAGATAGAAGGCAAATAAGCGTACTATGGCTTTATTTCGCTGAGTTGCTTACTCTTGAGTAGAACGGCATATTCACTCCAGCAATAAGCACCTTTGTAAAATGAGCCAAATTGAAGCAGAACACATGGTCGGAGTGTCAGAATGCATAGATAGAAGGCAAATAAGCGTTCTATGGCTTTATTTCGCTTAGTTGCTTACTCTTGAGTAGAACTGCATATTCACTCCAGCAATAAGCACCTTTGTAAAATGAACCAAATTGAAGCAGAACACATTGTTGGAGTGTCAGAATGCATAGAGAGAAGGCAAATAAGCGTACTATGGCTTTATTTCGCTTAGTTGCTTACTCTTGAGTAGAAATGCATCTGCTCTCCAGCAATAAGCTCCTTTGTAAAATGAACCAAATTGAAGCAGAACACATTGTTGGAGTGTCAGAATGCATAGATAGAAGGCAAAAAAGCGTACTATGGCTTTATTTCGCTGAGTTGCTTACTCTTGAGTAGAACGGCATATTCACTCCAGCAATAAGCACCTTTGTAAAATGAGCCAAATTGAAGCAGAACACATGGTCGGAGTGTCAGAATGCATAGATAGAAGGCAAATAAGCGTTCTATGGCTTTATTTCGCTTAGTTGCTTACTCTTGAGTAGAACTGCATATTCACTCCAGCAATAAGCACCTTTGTAAAATGAACCAAATTGAAGCAGAACACATTGTTGGAGTGTCAGAATGCATAGATAGAAGGCGAATAAGCTTTCTATGGCTTTATTTCGCTTAGTTGCTTACACTTGAGTAGAAATGCATCTGCTCTCCAGAAATAAGCACCTTTGTCACATGAGCCAAATTGAAGCAGAACACATTGTTGGAGTGTCAGAATGCATAGATAGAAGGCAAATAAGCGTTCTATGGCTTTATTTCGCTGAGTTGCTTACTCTTGAGTAGAACTGCATATTCACTCCAGCAAAAAGCACCTTTGTAAAATGAGCCAAATTGAAGCAGAACACATTGTTGGAATGTCAGAATGTATAGATAGAAGGCAAATAAGCGTTCTATGGCTTTTTTTCGCTTAGTTGCTTACTCTTGAGTAGAACTGCATGTTCACTCCAGCAATAAGCACCTTTGTAAAATGAGCCAAATTGAAGCAGAACACATTGTTGGAGTGTCAGAATGCATAGATAGAAGGCAAATAAGCGTACTATGGCTTTATTTCGCTTAGTTGCTTACTCTTGAGTAGAAATGCATCTGCTCTCCAGCAATAAGCTCTTTTGTAAAATGAACAAAATTGAAGCAGAACACATGGTCGGAGTGTCAGAATGCATAGATAGAAGGCAAATAAGCGTTCTATGGCTTTATTTTGCTTAGTTGCTTACTCTTGAGCAGAACTGCATATTCACTCCAGCAATAAGCACCTTTGTAAAATGAACCAAATTGAAGCAGAACACATTGTTGGAGTGTCAGAATGCATAATTAGAAGGCAAATAAGCGTACTGTGGCTTTATTTCGCTTAGTTGCTTACTCTTGAGTAGAAATGCATCTGCTCTCCAGCAATAAGCTCTTTTGTAAAATGAACCAAATTGAAGCAGAACACATTGTTGGAGTGTCAGAATGCATAGATAGAAGGCAAATAAGCGTACTATGGCTTTATTTCGCTGAGTTGCTTACTCTTGAGCAGAACGGCATATTCACTCCAGCAATAAGCACCTTCGTAAAATGAGCCAAATTGAAGCAGAACACATGGTCGGAGTGTCAGAATGCATAGATAGAAGGCAAATAAGCGTTCTATGGCTTTATTTCGCTTAGTTGCTTACTCTTGAGTAGAACTGCATATTCACTCCAGCAATAAGCACCTTTGTAAAATGAACCAAATTGAAGCAGAACACATTGTTGGAGTGTCAGAATGCATAGATAGAAGGCAAATAAGCTTTCTATGGCTTTATTTCGCTTAGTTGCTTACTCTTGAGTAGAAATGCATCTGCTCTCCAGAAATCAGCACCTTTGTCACATGAGCCAAATTGAAGCAGAACACATTGTTGGAGTGTCAGAATGCATAGATAGAAGGCAAATAAGCGTTCTATGGCTTTATTTCGCTGAGTTGCTTACTCTTGAGTAGAACTGCATATTCACTCCAGCAAAAAGCACCTTTGTAAAATGAGCCAAATTGAAGCAGAACACATTGTTGGAATGTCAGAATGTATATATAGAAGGCAAATAAGCGTTCTATGGCTTTATTTCGCTTAGTTGCTTACTCTTGAGTAGAACTGCATGTTCACTCCAGCAATAAGCACCTTTGTAAAATGAGCCAAATTGAAGCAGAACACATTGTTGGAGTGTCAGAATGCATAGATAGAAGGCAAATAAGCGTACTATGGCTTTATTTCGCTTAGTTGCTTACTCTTGAGTAGAAATGCATCTGCTCTCCAGCAATAAGCTCCTTTGTAAAATGAACCAAATTGAAGCAGAACACATTGTTGGAGTGTCAGAATGCATAGATAGAAGGCAAATAAGCGTACTATGGCTTTATTTCGCTGAGTTGCTTACTCTTGAGTAGAACGGCATATTCACTCCAGCAATAAGCACCTTTGTAAAATGAGCCAAATTATAGCAGAACACATGGTCGGAGTGTCAGAATGCATAGATAGAAGGCAAATAAGCGTTCTATGGCTTTATTTCGCTTAGTTGCTTACTCTTGAGTAGAACTGCATATTCACTCCAGCAATAAGCACCTTTGTAAAATGAACCAAATTGAAGCAGAACACATTGTTGGAGTGTCAGAATGCATAGATAGAAGGCAAATAAGCTTTCTATGGCTTTATTTCGCTTAGTTGCTTACTCTTGAGTAGAAATGCATCTGCTCTCCAGAAATAAGCACCTTTGTCACATGAGCCAAATTGAAGCAGAACACATTGTTGGAGTGTCAGAATGCATAGATAGAAGGCAAATATGCGTTCTATGACTTTATTTCGCTTTGTTGCTTACTCTTGAGTAGAACTGCATATTCACTCCAGCAAAAAGCACCTTTGTAAAATGAGCCAAATTGAAGCAGAACACATTGTTGGAATGTCAGAATGTATAGATAGAAGGCAAATAAGCGTTCTATGGCTTTATTTCGCTTAGTTGCTTACTCTTGAGTAGAACTGCATATTCACTCCAGCAATAAGCACCTTTGTAAAATGAGCCAAATTGAAGAAGAACACATTGTTGGAGTGTTGGAATTCATAGATAGAAGGCGAATATGCGTTCTATGGCTTTATTTCGCTTCGTTGCTTACTCTTGAGCAGAACTGCATATTCACTCCAGCAATAAGCACCTTTGTAAAATGAACCAAATTGAAGCAGAACACATTGTTGGAGTGTCAGAATGCATAATTAGAAGGCAAATAAGCGTACTGTGGCTTTATTTCGCTTAGTTGCTTACTCTTGAGTAGAAATGCATCTGCTCTCCAGCAATAAGCTCCTTTGTAAAATGAACCAAATTGAAGCAGAACACATTGTTGGAGTGTCAGAATGCATAGATAGAAGGCAAATAAGCGTACTATGGCTTTATTTCGCTGAGTTGCTTACTCTTGAGTAGAACGGCATATTCACTCCAGCAATAAGCACCTTCGTAAAATGAGCCAAATTGAAGCAGAACACATGGTCGGAGTGTCAGAATGCATAGATAGAAGGCAAATAAGCGTTCTATGGCTTTATTTCGCTGAGTTGCTTACTCTTGAGTAGAACTGCATATTCACTCCAGCAAAAAGCACCTTTGTAAAATGAGCCAAATTGAAGCAGAACACATTGTTGGAATGTCAGAATGTATAGATAGAAGGCAAATAAGCGTTCTATGGCTTTATTTCGCTTAGTTGCTTACTCTTGAGTAGAACTGCATGTTCACTCCAGCAATAAGCACCTTTGTAAAATGAGCCAAATTGAAGCAGAACACATTGTTGGAGTGTCAGAATGCATAGATAGAAGGCAAATAAGCGTACTATGGCTTTATTTCGCTTAGTTGCTTACTCTTGAGTAGAAATGCATCTGCTCTCCAGCAATAAGCTCCTTTGTAAAATGAACAAAATTGAAGCAGAACACATGGTCGGAGTTTCAGAATGCATAGATAGAAGGCAAATAAGCGTTCTATGGCTTTATTTTGCTTAGTTGCTTACTCTTGAGCAGAACTGCATATTCACTCCAGCAATAAGCACCTTTGTAAAATGAACCAAATTGAAGCAGAACACATTGTTGGAGTGTCAGAATGCATAATTAGAAGGCAAATAAGCGTACTGTGGCTTTATTTCGCTTAGTTGCTTACTCTTGAGTAGAAATGCATCTGCTCTCCAGCAATAAGCTCCTTTGTAAAATGAACCAAATTGAAGCAGAACACATTGTTGGAGTGTCAGAATGCATAGATAGAAGGCAAATAAGCGTACTATGGCTTTATTTCGCTGAGTTGCTTACTCTTGAGTAGAACGGCATATTCACTCCAGCAATAAGCACCTTTGTAAAATGAGCCAAATTGAAGCAGAACACATGGTCGGAGTGTCAGAATGCATAGATAGAAGGCAAATAAGCGTTCTATGGCTTTATTTCGCTTAGTTGCTTACTCTTGAGTAGAACTGCATATTCACTCCAGCAATAAGCACCTTTGTAAAATGAGCCAAATTGAAGCAGAACACATTGTTGGAGTGTCAAAATGCATAGATAGAAGGCAAATAAGCGTTCTATGGCTTTATTTCGCTTAGTTGCTTACTCTTGAGTAGAACTGCATATTCACTCCAGCAATAAGCACCTTTGTAAAATGAGCCAAATTGAAGCAGAACACATTGTTGGAGTGTCGGAATGCATACATAGAAGGCAAATAAGCGTTCTATGGCTTTATTTCGCTTAGTTGCTTACTTTTGAGTAGAAATGCATATTCACTCCAGCAATAATCACCTTTGTAAAATGAGCCAAATTGAAGCAGAACACATTGTTGGAGTGTCAGAATGCATAGATAGGAAGGCAAATAAGCGTACTATGGCTTTATTTCGCTGAGTTGCTTACTCTTGAGTAGAACGGCATATTCACTCCAGCAATAAGCACCTTTGTAAAATGAGCCAAATTGTAGCAGAACACATTGTTGGAGTGTCAGAATGCATAGATAGAAGGCAAATAAGCGTACTATGGCTTTATTTCGCTTAGTTGCTTACTCTTGAGTAGAAATGCATCTGCTCTCCAGCAATAAGCTCCTTTGTAAAATGAACAAAATTGAAGCAGAACACATGGTCGGAGTTTCAGAATGCATAGATAGAAGGCAAATAAGCGTTCTATGGCTTTATTTTGCTTAGTTGCTTACTCTTGAGCAGAACTGCATATTCACTCCAGCAATAAGCACCTTTGTAAAATGAACCAAATTGAAGCAGAACACATTGTTGGAGTGTCAGAATGCATAATTAGAAGGCAAATAAGCGTACTGTGGCTTTATTTCGCTTAGTTGCTTACTCTTGAGTAGAAATGCATCTGCTCTCCAGCAATAAGCACCTTTGTAACATGAGCCAAATTGAAGCAGAACACATTGTTGGAGTGTCGGAATGCATACATAGAAGGCAAATAAGCGTTCTATGGCTTTATTTCGCTTAGTTGCTTACTTTTGAGTAGAAATGCATATTCACTCCAGCAATAATCACCTTTGTAAAATGAGCCAAATTGAAGCAGAACACATTGTTGGAGTGTCAGAATGCATAGATAGGAAGGCAAATAAGCGTTCTATGGCTTCATTTCGCTTAGTTGCTTACTCTTGAGTAGAACTGCATGTTCACTCCAGCAAAAAGCACCTTTGTAAAATGAGCCAAATTGTAGCAGAACACATTGTTGGAGTGTCAGAATGCATAGAGAGAAGGCAAATAAGCGTACTATGGCTTTATTTCGCTTAGTTGCTTACTCTTGAGTAGAAATGCATCTGCTCTCCAGCAATAAGCTCCTTTGTAAAATGAACCAAATTGAAGCAGAACACATTGTTGGAGTGTCAGAATGCATAGATAGAAGGCAAATAAGCGTACTATGGCTTTATTTCGCTGAGTTGCTTACTCTTGAGTAGAACGGCATATTCACTCCAGCAATAAGCACCTTTGTAAAATGAGCCAAATTATAGCAGAACACATGGTCGGAGTGTCAGAATGCATAGATAGAAGGCAAATAAGCGTTCTATGGCTTTATTTCGCTTAGTTGCTTACTCTTGAGTAGAACTGCATATTCACTCCAGCAATAAGCACCTTTGTAAAATGAACCAAATTGAAGCAGAACACATTGTTGGAGTGTCAGAATGCATAGATAGAAGGCAAATAAGCTTTCTATGGCTTTATTTCGCTTAGTTGCTTACTCTTGAGTAGAACTGCATATTCACTCCAGCAAAAAGCACCTTTGTAAAATGAGCCAAATTGAAGCAGAACACATTGTTGGAATGTCAGAATGTATAGATAGAAGGCAAATAAGCGTTCTATGGCTTTATTTCGCTTAGTTGCTTACTCTTGAGTAGAACTGCATATTCACTCCAGCAATAAGCACCTTTGTAAAATGAGCCAAATTGAAGAAGAACACATTGTTGGAGTGTTGGAATTCATAGATAGAAGGCGAATATGCGTTCTATGGCTTTATTTCGCTTCGTTGCTTACTCTTGAGTAGAACTGCATGTTCACTCCAGAAATAATCACCTTTGTAAAATGAGCCAAATTGAAGCAGAACACATTGTTGGAGTGTCAGAATGCATAGAGAGAAGGCAAATAAGCGTTCTATGGCTTTATTTCGCTGAGTTGCTTACTCTTGAGTAGAACTGCATATTCACTCCAGCAAAAAGCACCTTTGTAAAATGAGCCAAATTGAAGCAGAACACATTGTTGGAATGTCAGAATGTATAGATAGAAGGCAAATAAGCGTTCTATGGCTTTATTTCGCTTAGTTGCTTACTCTTGAGTAGAACTGCATGTTCACTCCAGCAATAAGCACCTTTGTAAAATGAGCCAAATTGAAGCAGAACACATTGTTGGAGTGTCAGAATGCATAGATAGAAGGCAAATAAGCGTACTATGGCTTTATTTCGCTTAGTTGCTTACTCTTGAGTAGAAATGCATCTGCTCTCCAGCAATAAGCTCCTTTGTAAAATGAACAAAATTGAAGCAGAACACATGGTCGGAGTGTCAGAATGCATAGATAGAAGGCAAATAAGCGTTCTATGGCTTTATTTTGCTGAGTTGCTTACTCTTGAGTAGAACGGCATATTCACTCCAGCAATAAGCACCTTTGTAAAATGAGCCAAATTATAGCAGAACACATGGTCGGAGTGTCAGAATGCATAGATAGAAGGCAAATAAGCGTTCTATGGCTTTATTTCGCTTAGTTGCTTACTCTTGAGTAGAACTGCATATTCACTCCAGCAATAAGCACCTTTGTAAAATGAACCAAATTGAAGCAGAACACATTGTTGGAGTGTCAGAATGCATAGATAGAAGGCAAATAAGCTTTCTATGGCTTTATTTCGCTTAGTTGCTTACTCTTGAGTAGAAATGCATCTGCTCTCCAGAAATAAGCACCTTTGTCACATGAGCCAAATTGAAGCAGAACACATTGTTGGAGTGTCAGAATGCATAGATAGAAGGCAAATATGCGTTCTATGACTTTATTTCGCTTAGTTGCTTACTCTTGAGTAGAACTGCATATTCACTCCAGCAAAAAGCACCTTTGTAAAATGAGCCAAATTGAAGCAGAACACATTGTTGGAATGTCAGAATGTATAGATAGAAGGCAAATAAGCGTTCTATGGCTTTATTTCGCTTAGTTGCTTACTCTTGAGTAGAACTGCATATTCACTCCAGCAATAAGCACCTTTGTAAAATGAGCCAAATTGAAGAAGAACACATTGTTGGAGTGTTGGAATTCATAGATAGAAGGCGAATATGCGTTCTATGGCTTTATTTCGCTTCGTTGCTTACTCTTGAGTAGAACTGCATGTTCACTCCAGAAATAATCACCTTTGTAAAATGAGCCAAATTGAAGCAGAACACATTGTTGGAGTGTCAGAATGCATAGAGAGAAGGCAAATAAGCGTTCTATGGCTTTATTTCGCTGAGTTGCTTACTCTTGAGTAGAACTGCATATTCACTCCAGCAAAAAGCACCTTTGTAAAATGAGCCAAATTGAAGCAGAACACATTGTTGGAATGTCAGAATGTATAGATAGAAGGCAAATAAGCGTTCTATGGCTTTATTTCGCTTAGTTGCTTACTCTTGAGTAGAACTGCATGTTCACTCCAGCAATAAGCACCTTTGTAAAATGAGCCAAATTGAAGCAGAACACATTGTTGGAGTGTCAGAATGCATAGATAGAAGGCAAATAAGCGTACTATGGCTTTATTTCGCTTAGTTGCTTACTCTTGAGTAGAAATGCATCTGCTCTCCAGCAATAAGCTCCTTTGTAAAATGAACAAAATTGAAGCAGAACACATGGTCGGAGTGTCAGAATGCATAGATAGAAGGCAAATAAGCGTTCTATGGCTTTATTTTGCTTAGTTGCTTACTCTTGAGCAGAACTGCATATTCACTCCAGCAATAAGCACCTTTGTAAAATGAACCAAATTGAAGCAGAACACATTGTTGGAGTGTCAGAATGCATAATTAGAAGGCAAATAAGCGTACTGTGGCTTTATTTCGCTTAGTTGCTTACTCTTGAGTAGAAATGCATCTGCTCTCCAGCAATAAGCTCCTTTGTAAAATGAACCAAATTGAAGCAGAACACATTGTTGGAGTGTCAGAATGCATAGATAGAAGGCAAATAAGCGTTCTATGGCTTTATTTCGCTTAGTTGCTTACTCTTGAGTAGAACGGCATATTCACTCCAGCAATAAGCACCTTTGTAAAATGAGCCAAATTGAAGCAGAACACATGGTCGGAGTGTCAGAATGCATAGATAGAAGGCAAATAAGCGTTCTATGGCTTTATTTCGCTTAGTTGCTTACTCTTGAGTAGAACTGCATATTCACTCCAGCAATAAGCACCTTTGTAAAATGAGCCAAATTGAAGCAGAACACATTGTTGGAGTGTCAAAATGCATAGATAGAAGGCAAATCAGCGTTCTATGGCTTTATTTCGCTTAGTTGCTTACTCTTGAGTAGAACTGCATATTCACTCCAGCAACAAGCACCTTTGTAAAATGAGCCAAATTGAAGCAGAACACATTGTTGGAGTGTCGGAATGCATACATAGAAGGCAAATAAGCGTTCTATGGCTTTATTTCGCTTAGTTGCTTACTTTTGAGTAGAAATGCATATTCACTCCAGCAATAATCACCTTTGTAAAATGAGCCAAATTGAAGCAGAACACATTGTTGGAGTGTCAGAAAGCATAGATAGGAAGGCAAATAAGCGTTCTATGGCTTCATTTCGCTTAGTTGCTTACTCTTGAGTAGAACTGCATGTTCACTCCAGCAAAAAGCACCTTTGTAAAATGAGCCAAATTGTAGCAGAACACATTGTTGGAGTGTCAGAATGCATAGAGAGAAGGCAAATAAGCGTACTATGGCTTTATTTCGCTTAGTTGCTTACTCTTGAGTAGAAATGCATCTGCTCTCCAGCAATAAGCTCCTTTGTAAAATGAACCAAATTGAAGCAGAACACATTGTTGGAGTGTCAGAATGCATAGATAGAAGGCAAATAAGCGTACTATGGCTTTATTTCGCTGAGTTGCTTACTCTTGAGTAGAACGGCATATTCACTCCAGCAATAAGCACCTTTGTAAAATGAGCCAAATTATAGCAGAACACATGGTCGGAGTGTCAGAATGCATAGATAGAAGGCAAATAAGCGTTCTATGGCTTTATTTCGCTTAGTTGCTTACTCTTGAGTAGAACTGCATATTCACTCCAGCAATAAGCACCTTTGTAAAATGAACCAAATTGAAGCAGAACACATTGTTGGAGTGTCAGAATGCATAGATAGAAGGCAAATAAGCTTTCTATGGCTTTATTTCGCTTAGTTGCTTACTCTTGAGTAGAAATGCATCTGCTCTCCAGAAATAAGCACCTTTGTCACATGAGCCAAATTGAAGCAGAACACATTGTTGGAGTGTCAGAATGCATAGATAGAAGGCAAATATGCGTTCTATGACTTTATTTCGCTTAGTTGCTTACTCTTGAGTAGAACTGCATATTCACTCCAGCAAAAAGCACCTTTGTAAAATGAGCCAAATTGAAGCAGAACACATTGTTGGAATGTCAGAATGTATAGATAGAAGGCAAATAAGCGTTCTATGGCTTTATTTCGCTTAGTTGCTTACTCTTGAGTAGAACTGCATATTCATTCCAGCAAAAAGCACCTTTGTAAAATGAGCCAAATTGAAGCAGAACACATTGTTGGAATGTTGGAATTCATAGATAGAAGGCAAATAAGCAGTTCTATGGCTTTATTTCGCTTCGTTGCTTACTCTTGAGTAGAACTGCATGTTCACTCCAGAAATAATCACCTTTGTAAAATGAGCCAAATTGAAGCAGAACACATTGTTGGAGTGTCAGAATGCATAGAGAGAAGGCAAGTATGCGTTCTATGACTTTCTTTCGCTTAGTTGCTTACTCTTGAGTAGAACTGCATATTCACTCCAGCAAATAAGCACCTTTGTAAAATGAGCCAAATTGAAGCAGAACACATTGTTGGATTGTCAGAATGCATAGATAGAAGGCAAATAAGCGTTCTATGGCTTTATTTCGCTTAGTTGCTTACTCTTGACTAGAAATGCATCTGCTCTCCAGAAATGAGCACCTTTGTAAAATGAGCCAAATTGAAGCAGAACACATTGTTGGAGTGTCAAAATGCATAGATAGAAGGCAAATAAGCGTTCTATGGCTTTATTTCGCTTAGTTGCTTACTCTTGAGTAGAACTGCATAATCACTCCAGCAATAAGCACCTTTGTAAAATGAACCAAATTGAAGCAGAACACATTGTTGGAGTGTCAGAATGCATAGATAGAAGGCAAATAAGCGTTCTATGGCTTCATTTCGCTTAGTTGCTTACTCTTGAGTAGAACTGCATGTTCACTCCAGCAAAAAGCACCTTTGTTAAATGAGCCAAATTGAAGCAGAACACATTGTTGGAGTGTCAGAATGCATAGAGAGAAGGCAAATAAGCGTACTATGGCTTTATTTCGCTTAGTTGCTTACTCTTGAGTAGAAATGCATCTGCTCTCCAGCAATAAGCTCCTTTGTAAAATGAACCAAATTGAAGCAGAACACATTGTTGGAGTGTCAGAATGCATAGATAGAAGGCAAATAAGCGTACTATGGCTTTATTTCGCTGAGTTGCTTACTCTTGAGTAGAACGGCATATTCACTCCAGCAATAAGCACCTTTGTAAAATGAGCCAAATTGAAGCAGAACACATGGTCGGAGTGTCAGAATGCATAGATAGAAGGCGAATAAGCGTTCTATGGCTTTATTTCGCTTAGTTGCTTACTCTTGAGTAGAACTGCATATTCACTCCAGCAATAAGCACCTTTGTAAAATGAACCAAATTGAAGCAGAACACATTGTTGGAGTGTCAGAATGCATAGATAGAAGGCGAATAAGCTTTCTATGGCTTTATTTCGCTTAGTTGCTTACTCTTGAGTAGAAATGCATCTGCTCTCCAGAAATAAGCACCTTTGTCACATGAGCCAAATTGAAGCAGAACACATTGTTGGAGTGTCAGAATGCATAGATAGAAGGCAAATAAGCGTTCTATGGCTTTATTTCGCTGAGTTGCTTACTCTTGAGTAGAACTGCATATTCACTCCAGCAAAAAGCACCTTTGTAAAATGAGCCAAATTGAAGCAGAACACATTGTTGGAATGTCAGAATGTATAGATAGAAGGCAAATAAGCAGTTCTATGGCTTTATTTCGCTTAGTTGCTTACTCTTGAGTAGAACTGCATGTTCACTCCAGCAATAAGCACCTTTGTAAAATGAGCCAAATTGAAGCAGAACACATTGTTGGAGTGTCAGAATGCATAGATAGAAGGCAAATAAGCGTACTATGGCTTTATTTCGCTTAGTTGCTTACTCTTGAGTAGAAATGCATCTGCTCTCCAGCAATAAGCTCCTTTGTAAAATGAACAAAATTGAAGCAGAATACATGGTCGGAGTGTCAGAATGCATAGATAGAAGGCAAATAAGCGTTCTATGGCTTTATTTTGCTTAGTTGCTTACTCTTGAGCAGAACTGCATATTCACTCCAGCAATAAGCACCTTTGTAAAATGAACCAAATTGAAGCAGAACACATTGTTGGAGTGTCAGAATGCTTAATTAGAAGGCAAATAAGCGTACTATGGCTTTATTTCGCTTAGTTGCTTACTCTTGAGTAGAAATGCATCTGCTCTCCAGCAATAAGCTTCTTTGTAAAATGAACCAAATTGAAGCAGAACACATTGTTGGAGTGTCAGAATGCATAGATAGAAGGCAAATAAGCGTACTATGGCTTTATTTCGCTGAGTTGCTTACTCTTGAGTAGAACGGCATATTCACTCCAGCAATAAGCACCTTTGTAAAATGAGCCAAATTGAAGCAGAACACATGGTCGGAGTGTCAGAATGCATAGATAGAAGGCAAATAAGCGTTCTATGGCTTTATTTCGCTTAGTTGCTTACTCTTGAGTAGAACTGCATATTCACTCCAGCCATAAGTACCTTTGTAAAATGAACCAAATTGAAGCAGAACACATTGTTGGAGTGTCAGAATGCATAGATAGAAGGCAAATAAGCTTTCTATGGCTTTATTTCGCTTAGTTGCTTACTCTTGAGTAGAAATGCATCTGCTCTCCAGAAATCAGCACCTTTGTCACATGAGCCAAATTGAAGCAGAACACATTGTTGGAGTGTCAGAATGCATAGATAGAAGGCAAATAAGCGTTCTATGGCTTTATTTCGCTGAGTTGCTTACTCTTGAGTAGAACTGCATATTCACTCCAGCAAAAAGCACCTTTGTAAAATGAGCCAAATTGAAGCAGAACACATTGTTGGAATGTCAGAATGTATAGATAGAAGGCAAATAAGCGTTCTATGGCTTTATTTCGCTTAGTTGCTTACTCTTGAGTAGAACTGCATGTTCACTCCAGCAATAAGCACCTTTGTAAAATGAGCCAAATTGAAGCAGAACACATTGTTGGAGTGTCAGAATGCATAGATAGAAGGCAAATAAGCGTACTATGGCTTTATTTCGCTTAGTTGCTTACTCTTGAGTAGAAATGCATCTGCTCTCCAGCAATAAGCTCCTTTGTAAAATGAACAAAATTGAAGCATAACACATGGTCGGAGTGTCAGAATGCATAGATAGAAGGCAAATAAGCGTTCTATGGCTTTATTTTGCTTAGTTGCTTACTCTTGAGCAGAACTGCATATTCACTCCAGCAATAAGCACCTTTGTAAAATGAACCAAATTGAAGCAGAACACATTGTTGGAGTGTCAGAATGCATAATTAGAAGGCAAATAAGCGTACTATGGCTTTATTTCGCTTAGTTGCTTACTCTTGAGTAGAAATGCATCTGCTCTCCAGCAATAAGCTCCTTTGTAAAATGAACCAAATTGAAGCAGAACACATTGTTGGAGTGTCAGAATGCATAGATAGAAGGCAAATAAGCGTACTATGGCTTTATTTCGCTGAGTTGCTTACTCTTGAGTAGAACGGCATATTCACTCCAGCAATAAGCACCTTTGTAAAATGAGCCAAATTGAAGCAGAACACATGGTCGGAGTGTCAGAATGCATAGATAGAAGGCAAATAAGCGTTCTATGGCTTTATTTCGCTTAGTTGCTTACTCTTGAGTAGAACTTCATATTCACTCCAGCAATAAGCACCTTTGTAAAATGAACCAAATTGAAGCAGAACACATTGTTGGAGTGTCAGAATGCATAGATAGAAGGCAAATAAGCTTTCTATGGCTTTATTTCGCTTAGTTGCTTACTCTTGAGTAGAAATGCATCTGCTCTCCAGAAATAAGCACCTTTGTCACATGAGCCAAATTGAAGCAGAACACATTGTTGGAGTTTCAGAATGCATAGATAGAAGGCAAATAAGCGTTCTATGGCTTTATTTCGCTGAGTTCCTTACTCTTGAGTAGAACTGCATATTCACTCCAGCAAAAAGCACCTTTGTAAAATGAGCCAAATTGAAGCAGAACACATTGTTGGAATGTCAGAATGTATAGATAGAAGGCAAATAAGCGTTCTATGGCTTTATTTCGCTTAGTTGCTTACTCTTGAGTAGAACTGCATGTTCACTCCAGCAATAAGCACCTTTGTAAAATGAGCCAAATTGAAGCAGAACACATTGTTGGAGTGTCAGAATGCATAGATAGAAGGCAAATAAGCGTACTATGGCTTTATTTCGCTTAGTTGCTTACTCTTGAGTAGAAATGCATCTGCTCTCCAGCAATAAGCTCCTTTGTAAAATGAACAAAATTGAAGCAGAACACATGGTCGGAGTGTCAGAATGCATAGATAGATGGCAAATAAGCGTTCTATGGCTTTATTTTGCTTAGTTGCTTACTCTTGAGCAGAACTGCATATTCACTCCAGCAATAAGCACCTTTGTAAAATGAACCAAATTGAAGCAGAACACATTGTTGGAGTGTCAGAATGCATAGATAGAAGGCAAATAAGCGTTGTATGGCGTTATTTCGCTTAGTTGCTTACTCTTGAGTAGAAATGCATCTGCTCTCCAGAAATAAGCACCTTTGTAACATGAGCCAAATTGAAGCAGAACACATTGTTGGAGTGTCAGAATGCATAGATAGAAGGCAAATAAGCGTTCTCTGGCTTTATTTCGCTGAGTTGCTTACTCTTGGGTAGAACTGCAAATTCACTCCAGCAAAAAGCACCTTTGTAAAATGAGCCAAATTGAAGCAGAACACATTGTTGGAATGTCAGAATGTATAGATAGAAGGCAAATAAGCGTTCTATGGCTTTATTTCGCTTAGTTGCTTACTCTTGAGTAGAACGGCATATTCACTCCAGCAATAAGCACCTTTGTAAAATGAACAAAATTGAAGCAGAACACATGGTCGGAGTGTCAGAATGCATAGATAGAAGGCAAATAAGCGTTCTATGGCTTTATTTCGCTTAGTTGCTTACTCTTGACTAGAAATGCATCTGCTCTCCAGAAATGAGCACCTTTGTAAAATGAGCCAAATTGAAGCAGAACACATTGTTGGAGTGTCAAAATGCATAGATAGAAGGCAAATAAGCGTTCTATGGCTTTATTTCGCTTAGTTGCTTACTCTTGAGTAGAACTGCATAATCACTCCAGCAATAAGCACCTTTGTAAAATGAACCAAATTGAAGCAGAACACATTGTTGGAGTGTCAGAATGCATAGATAGAAGGCAAATAAGCGTTCTATGGCTTCATTTCGCTTAGTTGCTTACTCTTGAGTAGAACTGCATGTTCACTCCAGCAAAAAGCACCTTTGTTAAATGAGCCAAATTGAAGCAGAACACATTGTTGGAGTGTCAGAATGCATAGAGAGAAGGCAAATAAGCGTACTATGGCTTTATTTCGCTTAGTTGCTTACTCTTGAGTAGAAATGCATCTGCTCTCCAGCAGTAAGCTCCTTTGTAAAATGAACCAAATTGAAGCAGAACACATTGTTGGAGTGTCAGAATGCATAGATAGAAGGCAAATAAGCGTACTATGGCTTTATTTCGCTGAGTTGCTTACTCTTGAGTAGAACGGCATATTCACTCCAGCAATAAGCACCTTTGTAAAATGAGCCAAATTGAAGCAGAACACATGGTCGGAGTGTCAGAGTGCATAGATAGAAGGCAAATAAGCGTTCTATGGCTTTATTTCGCTTAGTTGCTTACTCTTGAGTAGAACTGCATATTCACTCCAGCAATAAGCACCTTTGTAAAATGAACCAAATTGAAGCAGAACACATTGTTGGAGTGTCAGAATGCATAGAGAGAAGGCAAATAAGCGTACTATGGCTTTATTTCGCTTAGTTGCTTACTCTTGAGTAGAAATGCATCTGCTCTCCAGCAATAAGCTCCTTTGTAAAATGAACCAAATTGAAGCAGAACACATTGTTGGAGTGTCAGAATGCATAGATAGAAGGCAAATAGGCGTACTATGGCTTTATTTTGCTTAGTTGCTTACTCTTGAGCAGAACTGCATATTCACTCCAGCAATAAGCACCTTTGTAAAATGAACCAAATTGAAGCAGAACACATTGTTGGAGTGTCAGAATGCTTAATTAGAAGGCAAATAAGCGTACTATGGCTTTATTTCGCTTAGTTGCTTACTCTTGAGTAGAAATGCATCTGCTCTCCAGCAATAAGCTTCTTTGTAAAATGAACCAAATTGAAGCAGAACACATTGTTGGAGTGTCAGAATGCATAGATAGAAGGCAAATAAGCGTACTATGGCTTTATTTCGCTGAGTTGCTTACTCTTGAGTAGAACGGCATATTCACTCCAGCAATAAGCACCTTTGTAAAATGAGCCAAATTGAAGCAGAACACATGGTCGGAGTGTCAGAATGCATAGATAGAAGGCAAATAAGCGTTCTATGGCTTTATTTCGCTTAGTTGCTTACTCTTGAGTAGAACTGCATATTCACTCCAGCCATAAGTACCTTTGTAAAATGAACCAAATTGAAGCAGAACACATTGTTGGAGTGTCAGAATGCATAGATAGAAGGCAAATAAGCTTTCTATGGCTTTATTTCGCTTAGTTGCTTACTCTTGAGTAGAAATGCATCTGCTCTCCAGAAATCAGCACCTTTGTCACATGAGCCAAATTGAAGCAGAACACATTGTTGGAGTGTCAGAATGCATAGATAGAAGGCAAATAAGCGTTCTATGGCTTTATTTCGCTGAGTTGCTTACTCTTGAGTAGAACTGCATATTCACTCCAGCAAAAAGCACCTTTGTAAAATGAGCCAAATTGAAGCAGAACACATTGTTGGAATGTCAGAATGTATAGATAGAAGGCAAATAAGCGTTCTATGGCTTTATTTCGCTTAGTTGCTTACTCTTGAGTAGAACTGCATGTTCACTCCAGCAATAAGCACCTTTGTAAAATGAGCCAAATTGAAGCAGAACACATTGTTGGAGTGTCAGAATGCATAGATAGAAGGCAAATAAGCGTACTATGGCTTTATTTCGCTTAGTTGCTTACTCTTGAGTAGAAATGCATCTGCTCTCCAGCAATAAGCTCCTTTGTAAAATGAACAAAATTGAAGCAGAACACATGGTCGGAGTGTCAGAATGCATAGATAGAAGGCAAATAAGCGTTCTATGGCTTTATTTTGCTTAGTTGCTTACTCTTGAGCAGAACTGCATATTCACTCCAGCAATAAGCACCTTTGTAAAATGAACCAAATTGAAGCAGAACACATTGTTGGAGTGTCAGAATGCATAATTAGAAGGCAAATAAGCGTACTATGGCTTTATTTCGCTTAGTTGCTTACTCTTGAGTAGAAATGCATCTGCTCTCCAGCAATAAGCTCCTTTGTAAAATGAACCAAATTGAAGCAGAACACATTGTTGGAGTGTCAGAATGCATAGATAGAAGGCAAATAAGCGTACTATGGCTTTATTTCGCTGAGTTGCTTACTCTTGAGTAGAACGGCATATTCACTCCAGCAATAAGCACCTTTGTAAAATGAGCCAAATTGAAGCAGAACACATGGTCGGAGTGTCAGAATGCATAGATAGAAGGCAAATAAGCGTTCTATGGCTTTATTTCGCTTAGTTGCTTACTCTTGAGTAGAACTTCATATTCACTCCAGCAATAAGCACCTTTGTAAAATGAACCAAATTGAAGCAGAACACATTGTTGGAGTGTCAGAATGCATAGATAGAAGGCAAATAAGCTTTCTATGGCTTTATTTCGCTTAGTTGCTTACTCTTGAGTAGAAATGCATCTGCTCTCCAGAAATAAGCACCTTTGTCACATGAGCCAAATTGAAGCAGAACACATTGTTGGAGTTTCAGAATGCATAGATAGAAGGCAAATAAGCGTTCTATGGCTTTATTTCGCTGAGTTCCTTACTCTTGAGTAGAACTGCATATTCACTCCAGCAAAAAGCACCTTTGTAAAATGAGCCAAATTGAAGCAGAACACATTGTTGGAATGTCAGAATGTATAGATAGAAGGCAAATAAGCGTTCTATGGCTTTATTTCGCTTAGTTGCTTACTCTTGAGTAGAACTGCATGTTCACTCCAGCAATAAGCACCTTTGTAAAATGAGCCAAATTGAAGCAGAACACATTGTTGGAGTGTCAGAATGCATAGATAGAAGGCAAATAAGCGTACTATGGCTTTATTTCGCTTAGTTGCTTACTCTTGAGTAGAAATGCATCTGCTCTCCAGCAATAAGCTCCTTTGTAAAATGAACAAAATTGAAGCAGAACACATGGTCGGAGTGTCAGAATGCATAGATAGATGGCAAATAAGCGTTCTATGGCTTTATTTTGCTTAGTTGCTTACTCTTGAGCAGAACTGCATATTCACTCCAGCAATAAGCACCTTTGTAAAATGAACCAAATTGAAGCAGAACACATTGTTGGAGTGTCAGAATGCATAGATAGAAGGCAAATAAGCGTTGTATGGCGTTATTTCGCTTAGTTGCTTACTCTTGAGTAGAAATGCATCTGCTCTCCAGAAATAAGCACCTTTGTAACATGAGCCAAATTGAAGCAGAACACATTGTTGGAGTGTCAGAATGCATAGATAGAAGGCAAATAAGCGTTCTCTGGCTTTATTTCGCTGAGTTGCTTACTCTTGGGTAGAACTGCAAATTCACTCCAGCAAAAAGCACCTTTGTAAAATGAGCCAAATTGAAGCAGAACACATTGTTGGAATGTCAGAATGTATAGATAGAAGGCAAATAAGCGTTCTATGGCTTTATTTCGCTTAGTTGCTTACTCTTGAGTAGAACGGCATATTCACTCCAGCAATAAGCACCTTTGTAAAATGAACAAAATTGAAGCAGAACACATGGTCGGAGTGTCAGAATGCATAGATAAAAGGCAAATAAGCGTTCTATGGCTTTATTTCGCTTAGTTGCTTACTCTTGACTAGAAATGCATCTGCTCTCCAGAAATGAGCACCTTTGTAAAATGAGCCAAATTGAAGCAGAACACATTGTTGGAGTGTCAAAATGCATAGATAGAAGGCAAATAAGCGTTCTATGGCTTTATTTCGCTTAGTTGCTTACTCTTGAGTAGAACTGCATAATCACTCCAGCAATAAGCACCTTTGTAAAATGAACCAAATTGAAGCAGAACACATTGTTGGAGTGTCAGAATGCATAGATAGAAGGCAAATAAGCGTTCTATGGCTTCATTTCGCTTAGTTGCTTACTCTTGAGTAGAACTGCATGTTCACTCCAGCAAAAAGCACCTTTGTTAAATGAGCCAAATTGAAGCAGAACACATTGTTGGAGTGTCAGAATGCATAGAGAGAAGGCAAATAAGCGTACTATGGCTTTATTTCGCTTAGTTGCTTACTCTTGAGTAGAAATGCATCTGCTCTCCAGCAATAAGCTCCTTTGTAAAATGAACCAAATTGAAGCAGAACACATTGTTGGAGTGTCAGAATGCATAGATAGAAGGCAAATAAGCGTACTATGGCTTTATTTCGCTGAGTTGCTTACTCTTGAGTAGAACGGCATATTCACTCCAGCAATAAGCACCTTTGTAAAATGAGCCAAATTGAAGCAGAACACATGGTCGGAGTGTCAGAGTGCATAGATAGAAGGCAAATAAGCGTTCTATGGCTTTATTTCGCTTAGTTGCTTACTCTTGAGTAGAACTGCATATTCACTCCAGCAATAAGCACCTTTGTAAAATGAACCAAATTGAAGCAGAACACATTGTTGGAGTGTCAGAATGCATAGAGAGAAGGCAAATAAGCGTACTATGGCTTTATTTCGCTTAGTTGCTTACTCTTGAGTAGAAATGCATCTGCTCTCCAGCAATAAGCTCCTTTGTAAAATGAACCAAATTGAAGCAGAACACATTGTTGGAGTGTCAGAATGCATAGATAGAAGGCAAATAGGCGTACTATGGCTTTATTTCGCTGAGTTGCTTACTCTTGAGTAGAACGGCATATTCACTCCAGCAATAAGCACCTTTGTAAAATGAGCCAAATTGAAGCAGAACACATGGTCGGAGTGTCAGAATGCATAGATAGAAGGCAAATAAGCGTTCTATGGCTTTATTTCGCTTAGTTGCTTACTCTTGAGTAGAACTGCATATTCACTCCAGCAATAAGCACCTTTGTAAAATGAACCAAATTGAAGCAGAACACATTGTTGGAGTGTCAGAATGCATAGATAGAAGGCGAATAAGCTTTCTATGGCTTTATTTCGCTTAGTTGCTTACTCTTGAGTAGAAATGCATCTGCTCTCCAGAAATAAGCACCTTTGTCACATGAGCCAAATTGAAGCAGAACACATTGTTGGAGTGTCAGAATGCATAGATAGAAGGCAAATAAGCGTTCTATGGCTTTATTTCGCTGAGTTGCTTACTCTTGAGTAGAACTGCATATTCACTCCAGCAAAAAGCACCTTTGTAAAATGAGCCAAATTGAAGCAGAACACATTGTTGGAATGTCAGAATGTATAGATAGAAGGCAAATAAGCAGTTCTATGGCTTTATTTCGCTTAGTTGCTTACTCTTGAGTAGAACTGCATGTTCACTCCAGCAATAAGCACCTTTGTAAAATGAGCCAAATTGAAGCAGAACACATTGTTGGAGTGTCAGAATGCATAGATAGAAGGCAAATAAGCGTACTATGGCTTTATTTCGCTTAGTTGCTTACTCTTGAGTAGAAATGCATCTGCTCTCCAGCAATAAGCTCCTTTGTAAAATGAACAAAATTGAAGCAGAACACATGGTCGGAGTGTCAGAATGCATAGATAGAAGGCAAATAAGCGTTCTATGGCTTTATTTTGCTTAGTTGCTTACTCTTGAGCAGAACTGCATATTCACTCCAGCAATAAGCACCTTTGTAAAATGAACCAAATTGAAGCAGAACACATTGTTGGAGTGTCAGAATGCTTAATTAGAAGGCAAATAAGCGTACTATGGCTTTATTTCGCTTAGTTGCTTACTCTTGAGTAGAAATGCATCTGCTCTCCAGCAATAAGCTCCTTTGTAAAATGAACCAAATTGAAGCAGAACACATTGTTGGAGTGTCAGAATGCATAGATAGAAGGCAAATAAGCATACTATGGCTTTATTTCGCTGAGTTGCTTACTATTGAGTAGAACGGCATATTCACTCCAGCAATAAGCACCTTTGTAAAATGAGCCAAATTGAAGCAGAACACATGGTCGGAGTGTCAGAATGCATAGATAGAAGGCAAATAAGCGTTCTATGGCTTTATTTCGCTTAGTTGCTTACTCTTGAGTAGAAATGCATCTGCTCTCCAGAAATCAGCACCTTTGTCACATGAGCCAAATTGAAGCAGAACACATTGTTGGAATGTCAGAATGTATAGATAGAAGGCAAATAAGCGTTCTATGGCTTTATTTCGCTGAGTTGCTTACTCTTGAGTAGAACTGCATATTCACTCCAGCAATAAGCACCTTTGTAAAATGAGCCAAATTGAAGCAGAACACATTGTTGGAGTGTCAGAATGCATAGATAGAAGGCAAATAAGCGTACTATGGCTTTATTTCGCTTAGTTGCTTACTCTTGAGTAGAAATGCATCTGCTCTCCAGCAATAAGCTCCTTTGTAAAATGAGCCAAATTGAAGCAGAACACATTGTTGGAGTGTCAGAATGCATAGAGAGAAGGCAAATAAGCGTACTATGGCTTTATTTCGCTTAGTTGCTTACTCTTGAGTAGAAATGCATCTGCTCTCCAGCAATAAGCTCCTTTGTAAAATGAACCAAATTGAAGCAGAACACATTGTTGGAGTAACAGGTAGGTAGCCGTGTTGGTCTGGATCGAAGTAAAATAAAAAAATTCCTTCAGTAGCACCTTAAAGACCAACTAAGTTTTTGACTTCCATTTCATGCGGCTCAATGTGGTGCCTTCCATAGTTCTGGTTACAGGTAGGTAGCCGTGTTGGTCTGGATCGAAGTAAAATAAAAAAAATTCCTTCAGTAGCACCTTAAAGACCAACTAAGTTTTTGACTTCCATTTCATGCGGCTCAATGTGGTGCCTTCCATAGTTCTGGTTACAGGTAGGTAGCCGTGTTGGTCTGGATCGAAGTAAAATAAAAAAATTCCTTCAGTAGCACCTTAAAGACCAACTAAGTTTTTGCTCAATGTGGTGCCTTCCATAGTTCTGGTTACAGGTAGGTAGCCGTGTTGGTCTGGATCGAAGTATCTGAAGAAGTGTGCATGCACACGAAAGCTCATACCAAAATAAAAACTTAGTTGGTCTTTAAGGTGCTACTGAAGGAATTTTTTTATTTTACATTGTTGGAGTGTCAGAATGCATAGATAGAAGGCAAATAAGCGTTCTATGGCTTCATTTCGCTTAGTTGCTTACTCTTGAGTAGAACTGCATGTTCACTCCACAAAAAGCACCTTTGTAAAATGAGCCAAATTGAAGCAGAACACATTGTTGGAGTGTCAGAATGCATAGAGAGAAGGCAAATAAGCGTACTATGGCTTTATTTCGCTTAGTTGCTTACTCTTGAGTAGAAATGCATCTGCTCTCCAGCAATAAGCTCCTTTGTAAAATGAACCAAATTGAAGCAGAACACATTGTTGGAGTGTCAGAATGCATAGATAGAAGGCAAATAAGCGTACTATGGCTTTATTTCGCTGAGTTGCTTACTCTTGAGTAGAAATGCATCTGCTCTCCAGAAATAAGCACCTTTGTAAAATGAGCCAAATTGAAGCAGAACACATGGTTGGAGTGTCAGAATGCATAGATAGAAGGCAAATAAGCGTTCTATGGCTTTATTTCGCTTAGTTGCTTACTCTTGAGTAGAACTGCATATTCACTCCAGCAATAAGCACCTTTGTAAAATGAACCAAATTGAAGCAGAACACATTGTTGGAGTGTCAGAATGCATAGATAGAAGGCAAATAAGCTTTCTATGGCTTTATTTCGCTTAGTTGCTTACTCTTGAGTAGAAATGCATCTGCTCTCCAGAAATAAGCACCTTTGTCACATGAGCCAAATTGAAGCAGAACACATTGTTGGAGTGTCAGAATGCATAGATAGAAGGCAAATAAGCGTTCTATGGCTTTATTTCGCTGAGTTGCTTACTCTTGAGTAGAACTGCATATTCACTCCAGCAAAAAGCACCTTTGTAAAATGAGCCAAATTGAAGCAGAACACATTGTTGGAATGTCAGAATGTATAGATAGAAGGCAAATAAGCGTTCTATGGCTTTATTTCGCTTAGTTGCTTACTCTTGAGTAGAACTGCATGTTCACTCCAGCAATAAGCACCTTTGTAAAATGAGCCAAATTGAAGCAGAACACATTGTTGGAGTGTCAGAATGCATAGATAGAAGGCAAATAAGCGTACTATGGCTTTATTTCGCTTAGTTGCTTACTCTTGAGTAGAAATGCATCTGCTCTCCAGCAATAAGCTCCTTTGTAAAATGAACCAAATTGAAGCAGAACACATGGTCGGAGTGTCAGAATGCATAGATAGAAGGCAAATAAGCGTTCTATGGCTTTATTTTGCTTAGTTGCTTACTCTTGAGCAGAACTGCATATTCACTCCAGCAATAAGCACCTTTGTAAAATGAACCAAATTGAAGCAGAACACATGGTTGGAGTGTCAGAATGCATAGATAGAAGGCAAATAAGCGTTGTATGGCGTTATTTCGCTTAGTTGCTTACTCTTGAGTAGAAATGCATCTGCTCTCCAGAAATAAGCACCTTTGTAACATGAGCCAAATTGAAGCAGAACACATTGTTGGAGTGTCAGAATGCATAGATAGAAGGCAAATAAGCGTTCTATGGCTTTATTTCGTTGAGTTGCTTACTCTTGAGTAGAACTGCATATTCACTCCAGCAAAAAGCACCTTTGTAAAATGAGCCAAATTGAAGCAGAACACATTGTTGGAGTATCAGAATGCATAATTAGAAGGCAAATAAGCGTTCTATGGCTTTATTTCGCTTAGTTGCTTACTCTTTAGTAGAAATGCATCTGCACTCCAGGAATAATCACCTTTGTAAAATGAGCCAACTTGAAGCAGAACACATTGTTGGAGTGTCAGAATGCATAGATAGAAGGCAAATAAGCGTTCTATGGCTTTATTTCGCTGAGTTGCTTACTCTTGAGTAGAAATGCATCTGCTCTCCAGCAATAAGCACCTTTGTAAAATGAGCCAAATTGAAGCAGAACACATTGTTGGAGTGTCAGAATGCATAGATAGAAGGCAAATAAGCGTTCTATGGCTTTATTTCGCTGAGTTGCTTACTCTTGAGTAGAACTGCATATTCACTCCAGCAAAAAGCACCTTTGTAAAATGAGCCAAATTGAAGCAGAACACATGGTCGGAATGTCAGAATGTATAGATAGAAGGCAAATAAGCGTTCTATGGCTTTATTTCGCTTAGTTGCTTACTCTTGAGTAGAACTGCATGTTCACTCCAGCAATAAGCACCTTTGTAAAATGAACCAAATTGAAGCAGAACACATGGTTGGAGTGTCAGAATGCATAGATAGAAGGCAAATAAGCGTTCTATGGCTTTATTTCGCTTAGTTGCTTACTTTTGAGTAGAAATGCATCTGCTCTCCAGAAATAAGCACCTTTGTAACATGAGCCAAATTGAAGCAGAACACATTGTTGGAGTGTCAGAATGCATAGATAGAAGGCAAATAAGCGTTCTATGGCTTTATTTCGTTGAGTTGCTTACTCTTGAGTAGAACTGCATATTCACTCCAGCAAATAAGCACCTTTGTAAAATGAGCCAAATTGAAGCAGAACACATTGTTGGAGTATCAGAATGCATAATTAGAAGGCAAATAAGCGTTCTATGGCTTTATTTCGCTTAGTTGCTTACTCTTTAGTAGAAATGCATCTGCACTCCAGGAATAATCACCTTTGTAAAATGAGCCAACTTGAAGCAGAACACATTGTTGGAGTGTCAGAATGCATAGATAGAAGGCAAATAAGCATTCTATGGCTTTATTTCGCTGAGTTGCTTACTCTTGAGTAGAACTGCATATTCTCTCCAGCAAAAAGCACCTTTGTAAAATGAGCCAAATTGAAGCAGAACACATTGTTGGAGTGTCAGAATGTATAGATAGAAGGCAAATAAGCGTTCTATGGCTTTATTTCGCTTAGTTGCTTACTCTTGAGTAGAACTGCATGTTCACTCCAGCAATAAGCACCTTTGTAAAATGAGCCAAATTGAAGCAGAACACATTGTTGGAGTGTCAGAATGCATAGATAGAAGGCAAATAAGCGTACTATGGCTTTATTTCGCTTAGTTGCTTAGTCTTGAGTAGAAATGCATCTGCTCTCCAGAAATAAGCACCTTTGTCACATGAGCCAAATTGAAGCAGAACACATTGTTGGAGTGTCAGAATGCATAGATAGAAGGCAAATAAGCGTTCTATGGCTTTATTTCGCTGAGTTGCTTACTCTTGAGTAGAACTGCATATTCACTCCAGCAAAAAGCAGCTTTGTAAAATGAGCCAAATTGAAGCAGAACACATTGTTGGAATGTCAGAATGTATAGATAGAAGGCAAATAAGCGTTCTATGGCTTTATTTCGCTTAGTTGCTTACTCTTGAGTAGAACTGCATGTTCACTCCAGCAATAAGCACCTTTGTAAAATGAGCCAAATTGAAGCAGAACACATTGTTGGAGTGTCAGAATGCATAGATAGAAGGCAAATAAGCGTACTATGGCTTTATTTCGCTTAGTTGCTTACTCTTGAGTAGAAATGCATCTGCTCTCCAGCAATAAGCTCCTTTGTAAAATGAACCAAATTGAAGCAGAACACATGGTCGGAGTGTCAGAATGCATAGATAGAAGGCAAATAAGCGTTCTATGGCTTTATTTTGCTTAGTTGCTTACTCTTGAGCAGAACTGCATATTCACTCCAGCAATAAGCACCTTTGTAAAATGAACCAAATTGAAGCAGAACACATGGTTGGAGTGTCAGAATGCATAGATAGAAGGCAAATAAGCGTTGTATGGGTTTATTTCGCTTAGTTGCTTACTCTTGAGTAGAAATGCATCTGCTCTCCAGAAATAAGCACCATTGTAACATGAGCCAAATTGAAGCAGAACACATTGTTGGAGTGTCAGAATGCGTAGATAGAAGGCAAATAAGCGTTCTATGGCTTTATTTCGCTGAGTTGCTTACTCTTGAGTAGAACTGCATATTCACTCCAGCAAAAAGCACCTTTGTAAAATGAGCCAAATTGAAGCAGAACACATTGTTGGAGTGTCAGAATGTATAGATAGAAGGCAAATAAGCGTTCTATGGCTGTATTTCGCTTTGTTGCTTACACTTGAGTAGAAATGCATCTGCACTTCAGAAATAAGCACCTTTGTAAAATGAGCCAAATTGAAGCAGAACACATTGTTGGAGTGTCAGAATGCATAGATAGAAGGCAAATAAGCGTTCTATGGCTTTATTTTGCTTAGTTGCTTACTCTTGAGCAGAACTGCATATTCACTCCAGCAATAAGCACCTTTGTAAAATGAACCAAATTGAAGCAGAACACATGGTTGGAGTGTCAGAATGCATAGATAGAAGGCAAATAAGCGTTGTATGGCGTTATTTCGCTTAGTTGCTTACTCTTTAGTAGAAATGCATCTGCACTCCAGGAATAATCACCTTTGTAAAATGAGTCAACTTGAAGCAGAACACATTGTTGGAGTGTCAGAATGCATAGATAGAAGGCAAATAAGCGTACTATGGCTTTATTTCGCTGAGTTGTTTACTCTTGAGTAGAACTGCATATTCACTCCAGCAAAAAGCACCTTTGTAAAATGAGCCAAATTGAAGCAGAACACATTGTTGGAGTGTCAGAATGTATAGATAGAAGGCAAATAAGCGTTCTATGGCTGTATTTCGCTTTGTTGCTTACACTTGAGTAGAAATGCATCTGCACTTCAGAAATAAGCACCTTTGTAAAATGAGCCAACTTGAAGCAGAACACATTGTTAGAGTATCAGAATGCATAATTAGAAGGCAAATAAGCGTTCTATGGCTTTATTTCGCTTAGTTGCTTACTCTTTAGTAGAAATGCATCTGCACTCCAGGAATAATCACCTTTGTAAAATGAGTCAACTTGAAGCAGAACACATTGTTGGAGTGTCAGAATGCATAGATAGAAGGCAAATAAGCGTTCTATGGCTTTATTTCGCTGAGTTGTTTACTCTTGAGTAGAACTGCATATTCACTCCAGCAAAAAGCACCTTTGTAAAATGAGCCAAATTGAAGCAGAACACATTGTTGGAGTGTCAGAATGTATAGATAGAAGGCAAATAAGCGTTCTATGGCTTTATTTCGCTTAGTTGCTTACTCTTGAGTAGAACTGCATGTTCACTCCAGCAATAAGCACCTTTGTAAAATGAGCCAAATTGAAGCAGAACACATTGTTGGAGTGTCAGAATGCATAGATAGAAGGCAAATAAGCGTACTATGGCTTTATTTCGCTTAGTTGCTTACTCTTGAGTAGAAATGCATCTGCTCTCCAGCAATGAGCTCCTTTGTAAAATGAACCAAATTGAAGCAGAACACATGGTCGGAGTGTCAGAATGCATAGATAGAAGGCAAATAAGCGTTCTCTGGCTTTATTTCGCTTAGTTGCTTACTCTTGAGTAGAACTGCATATTCACTCCAGCAATAAGCACCTTTGTAAAATGAACCAAATTGAAGCAGAACACATTGTTGGAGTGTCAGAATGCATAGATAGAAGGCAAATAAGCTTTCTATGGCTTTATTTCGCTTAGTTGCTTACTCTTGAGTAGAAATGCATCTGCTCTCCAGAAATAAGCACCTTTGTCACATGAGCCAAATTGAAGCAGAACACATTGTTGGAGTTTCAGAATGCATAGATAGAAGGCAAATAAGCGTTCTATGGCTTTATCTCGCTGAGTTGCTTACTCTTGAGTAGAACTGCATATTCACTCCAGCAAAAAGCACCTTTGTAAAATGAGCCAAATTGAAGCAGAACACATTGTTGGAGTGTCAGAATGTATAGATAGAAGGCAAATAAGCGTTCTATGGCTGTATTTCGCTTTGTTGCTTACACTTGAGTAGAAATGCATCTGCACTTCAGATATAAGTACCTTTGTAAAATGAGCCAAATTGAAGCAGAACACATTGTTGGAGTGTCAGAATGCATAATTAGAAGGCAAATAAGCATTCTATGGCTTTATTTCGCTGAGTTGCTTACTCTTGAGTAGAAATGCATGTTCACTCCAGAAATAATCACCTTTGTAAAATGAGCCAAATTGAAGCAGAACACATTGTTGGAGTGTCCGAATGCATAGAGAGAAGGCAAATATGCGTTCTATGACTTTATTTCGCTTAGTTGCTTACTCTTGAGTAGAAATGCATCTGCTCTCCAGAAATACGCACCTTTGTAAAATGAGCCAAATTGAAGCAGAACACATTGTTGGAGTGTCAGAATGAATAGATAGAAGGCAAATAAGCGTTCTATGGCTTTATTTCGCTTAGTTGCTTACTCTTGAGTAGAAATGCATCTGCTCTCCAGAAATAAGCACCTTTGTAAAATGAGCCAAATTGAAGCAGAACACATTGTTGGAGTGTCAGAATGCAGAGATAGTAGGTGAATATGCGTTCTATGGCTTTATTTCGCTTCGTTGCTTACTCTTGAGTAGAACTGCATGTTCACTCCAGAAATAATCACCTTTGTAAAATGAGCCAAATTGAAGCAGAACACATTGTTGGAGTGTCAGAATGCATAGAGAGAAGGCAAATATGCGTTCCATGACTTTATTTCGCTTAGTTGCTTACTCTTGAGTAGAACTGCATATTCACTCCAGCAAATAAGCACCTTTGTAAAATGAGCCAAATTGAAGCAGAACACATTGTTGGAGTGTCGGAATGCATAGATAGAAGGCAAATAAGCGTTCTATGGCTTTATTTCGCTTAGTTGCTTACTCTTGAGTAGAACTGCATATTCACTCCAGCAATAAGCACCTTTGTAAAATTAGCCAAATTGAAGAAGAACACATTGTTGGAGTGTCGGAATTCATAGATAGAAGGCGAATATGCGTTCTATTACTTTATTTCGCTTAGTTGCTTACTCTTGAGTAGAACTGCATATTCACTCCAGCAAATAAGCACCTTTGTAAAATGATCCAAATTGAAGCAGAACACATTGTTGGATTGTCAGAATGCATAGATAGAAGGCAAATAAGCGTTCTATGACTTTATTTCGCTTAGTTGCTTACTCTTGAGTAGAACTGCATATTCACTCCAGCAAATAAGCACCTTTGTAAAATGAGCCAAATTGAAGCAGAACACATTGTTGGATTGTCAGAATGCATAGATAGAAGGCAAATAAGCGTTCTATGGCTTTATTTCGCTTAGTTGCTTACTCTTGACTAGAAATGCATCTGCTCTCCAGAAATGAGCACCTTTGTAAAATGAGCCAAATTGAAGCAGAACACATTGTTGGAGTGTCAAAATGCATAGATAGAAGGCAAATAAGCGTTCTATGGCTTTATTTCGCTTAGTTGTTTACTCTTGAGTAGAACTGCAAATTCACTCCAGCAATAAGCACCTTTGTAACATGAGCCAAATTATAGCAGAACACATGGTCGGAGTGTCAGAATGCATAGATAGAAGGCAAATAAGCGTTCTATGGCTTTATTTCGCTTAGTTGCTTACTCTTGAGTAGAACTGCATATTCACTCCAGCAATAAGCACCTTTGTAAAATGAACCAAATTGAAGCAGAACACATTGTTGGAGTGTCAGAATGCATAGATAGAAGGCAAATGAGCTTTCTATGGCTTTATTTCGCTTAGTTGCTTACTCTTGAGTAGAAATGCATCTGCTCTCCAGAAATAAGCACCTTTGTCACATGAGCCAAATTGAAGCAGAACACATTGTTGGAGTGTCAGAATGCATAGATAGAAGGCAAATAAGCGTTCTATGGCTTTATTTCGCTGAGTTGCTTACTCTTGAGTAGAACTGCATATTCACTCCAGCAAAAAGCACCTTTGTAAAATGAGCCAAATTGAAGCAGAACACATTGTTGGAATGTCAGAATGTATAGATAGAAGGCAAATAAGCGTTCTATGGCTTTATTTCGCTTAGTTGCTTACTCTTGAGTAGAACTGCATGTTCACTCCAGCAATAAGCACCTTTGTAAAATGAGCCAAATTGAAGCAGAACACATTGTTGGAGTGTCAGAATGCATAGATAGAAGGCAAATAAGCGTACTATGGCTTTATTTCGCTTAGTTGCTTACTCTTGAGTAGAAATGCATCTGCTCTCCAGCAATAAGCTCCTTTGTAAAATGAACCAAATTGAAGCAGAACACATGGTCGGAGTGTCAGAATGCATAGATAGAAGGCAAATAAGCGTTCTATGGCTTTATTTCGCTTAGTTGCTTACTCTTGAGTAGAACTGCATATTCACTCCAGCAATAAGCACCTTTGTAAAATGAACCAAATTGAAGCAGAACACATTGTTGGAGTGTCAGAATGCATAGATAGAAGGTAAATAAGCATTGTATGGCTTTATTTCGCTTAGTTGCTTACTCTTGAGTAGAAATGCATCTGCTCTCCAGAAATAAGCACCTTTGTAACATGAGCCAAATCGAAGCAGAACACATTGTTGGCGTGTCAGAATGCATAGATAGAAGGCAAATAAGCGTTCTATGGCTTTATTTCGCTGAGTTGCTTACTCTTGAGTAGAACTGCATATTCACTCCAGCAAAAAGCACCTTTGTAAAATGAGCCAAATTGAAGCAGAACACATTGTTGGAGTGTCAGAATGTATAGATAGAAGGCAAATAAGCGTTCTATGGCTGTATTTTGCATTGTTGCTTACACTTGAGTAGAAATGCATCTGCACTTCAGAAATAAGCACCTTTGTAAAATGAGCCAAATTGAAGCAGAACACATTGTTGGAGTGTCAGAATGCATAGATAGAAGGCAAATAAGCGTACTATGGCTTTATTTCGCTTAGTTGCTTACTCTTGAGTAGAAATGCATCTGCTCTCCAGCAATAAGCTCCTTTGTAAAATGAACCAAATTGAAGCAGAACACATGGTCGGAGTGTCAGAATGCATAGATAGAAGGCAAATAAGCGTTCTATGGCTTTATTTCGCTTAGTTGCTTACTCTTGAGTAGAACTGCATATTCACTCCAGCAATAAGCACCTTTGTAAAATGAACCAAATTGAAGCAGAACACATTGTTGGAGTGTCAGAATGCATAGAGAGAAGGCAAATATGCGTTCTATGACTTTATTTCGCTTAGTTGCTTACTCTTGAGTAGAACTGCATATTCACTCCAGCAAATAAGCACCTTTGTAAAATGAGCCAAATTGAAGCAGAACACATTGTTGGAGTGTCGGAATGCATAGATAGAAGGCAAATAAGCGTTCTATGGCTTTATTTCGCTTAGTTGCTTACTCTTGACTAGAAATGCATCTGCTCTCCAGAAATGAGCACCTTTCTAAAATGAGCCAAATTGAAGCAGAACACATTGTTGGAGTGTCAAAATGCATAGATAGAAGGCAAATAAGCGTTCTATGGCTTTATTTCGCTTCGTTGCTTACTCTTGAGTAGAACTGCATATTCACTCCAGCAATAAGCACCTTTGTAACATGAGCCAAATTATAGCAGAACACATGGTCGGAGTGTCAGAATGCATAGATAGAAGGCAAATAAGCGTTCTATGGCTTTATTTCGCTTAGTTGCTTACTCTTGAGTAGAACTGCATATTCACTCCAGCAATAAGCACCTTTGTAAAATGAACCAAATTGAAGCAGAACACATTGTTGGAGTGTCAGAATGCATAGATAGAAGGCAAATAAGCTTTCTATGGCTTTATTTCGCTTAGTTGCTTACTCTTGAGTAGAAATGCATCTGCTCTCCAGAAATAAGCACCTTTGTCACATGAGCCAAATTGAAGCAGAACACATTGTTGGAGTGTCAGAATGCATAGATAGAAGGCAAATAAGCGTTCTATGGCTTTATTTCGCTGAGTTGCTTACTCTTGAGTAGAACTGCATATTCACTCCAGCAAAAAGCACCTTTGTAAAATGAGCCAAATTGAAGCAGAACACATTGTTGGAGTGTCAGAATGTATAGATAGAAGGCAAATAAGCGTTCTATGGCTTTATTTCGCTTAGTTGCTTACTCTTGAGTAGAACTGCATATTCACTCCAGCAATAAGCACCTTTGTAAAATGAACCAAATTGAAGCAGAACACATTGTTGGAGTGTCAGAATGCATAGATAGAAGGCAAATAAGCGTTCTATGGCTTCATTTCGCTTAGTTGCTTACTCTTGAGTAGAAATGCATCTGCTCTCCAGACATAAGCACCTTTGTAACATGAGCCAAATTGAAGCAGAACACATTGATGGAGTGTCAGAATGCATAGATAGAAGGCAAATAAGCGTTCTATGGCTTTATTTCGCTGAGTTGCTTACTCTTGAGTAGAACTGCATATTCACTCCAGCAAAAAGCACCTTTGTAAAATGAGCCAAATTGAAGCAGAACACATTGTTGGAGTGTCAGAATGTATAGATAGAAGGCAAATAAGCGTTCTATGGCTGTATTTCGCTTTGTTGCTTACACTTGAGTAGAAATGCATCTGCACTTCAGATATAAGTACCTTTGTAAAATGAGCCAAATTGAAGCAGAACACATTGTTGGAGTGTCAGAATGCATAATTAGAAGGCAAATAAGCATTCTATGGCTTTATTTCGCTGAGTTGCTTACTCTTGAGTAGAAATGCATGTTCACTCCAGAAATAATCACCTTTGTAAAATGAGCCAAATTGAAGCAGAACACATTGTTGGAGTGTCCGAATGCATAGAGAGAAGGCAAATATGCGTTCTATGACTTTATTTCGCTTAGTTGCTTACTCTTGAGTAGAAATGCATCTGCTCTCCAGAAATACGCACCTTTGTAAAATGAGCCAAATTGAAGCAGAACACATTGTTGGAGTGTCAGAATGAATAGATAGAAGGCAAATAAGCGTTCTATGGCTTTATTTCGCTTAGTTGCTTACTCTTGAGTAGAAATGCATCTGCTCTCCAGAAATAAGCACCTTTGTAAAATGAGCCAAATTGAAGCAGAACACATTGTTGGAGTGTCAGAATGCAGAGATAGTAGGCGAATATGCGTTCTATGGCTTTATTTCGCTTCGTTGCTTACTCTTGAGTAGAACTGCATGTTCACTCCAGAAATAATCACCTTTGTAAAATGAGCCAAATTGAAGCAGAACACATTGTTGGAGTGTCAGAATGCATAGAGAGAAGGCAAATATGCGTTCTATGACTTTATTTCGCTTAGTTGCTTACTCTTGAGTAGAACTGCATGTTCACTCCAGCAATAAGCACCTTTGTAAAATGAGCCAAATTGAAGCAGAACACATTGTTGGAGTGTCAGAATGCATAGATACAAGGAAAATAAGCGTACTATGGCTTTATTTCGCTTAGTTGCTTACTCTTGAGTAGAAATGCATCTGCTCTCCAGCAATGAGCTCCTTTGTAAAATCAACCAAATTGAAGCAGAACACATGGTCGGAGTGTCAGAATGCATAGATAGAAGGCAAATAAGCGTTCTATGGCTTTATTTCGCTTAGTTGCTTACTCTTGAGTAGAACTGCATATTCACTCCAGCAATAAGCACCTTTGTAAAATGAACCAAATTGAAGCATAACACATTGTTGGAGTGTCAGAATGCATAGATAGAAGGCAAATAAGCGTTCTATGGCTTTATTTCGCTTAGTTGCTTACTCTTGAGTAGAAATGCATCTGCTCTCCAGACATAAGCACCTTTGTAACATGAGCCAAATTGAAGCAGAACACATTGTTGGAGTGTCAGAATGCATAGATAGAAGGCAAATAAGCGTTCTATGGCTTTATTTCGCTGAGTTGCTTACTCTTGAGTAGAACTGCATATTCACTCCAGCAAAAAGCACCTTTGTAAAATGAGCCAAATTGAAGCAGAACACATTGTTGGAGTGTCAGAATGTATAGATAGAAGGCAAATAAGCGTTCTATGGCTGTATTTCGCTTTGTTGCTTACACTTGAGTAGAAATGCATCTACACTTCAGATATAAGTACCTTTGTAAAATGAGCCAAATTGAAGCAAAACACATTGTTGGAGTGTCAGAATGCATAATTAGAAGGCAAATAAGCATTCTATGGCTTTATTTCGCTGAGTTGCTTACTCTTGAGTAGAAATGCATGTTCACTCCAGAAATAATCACCTTTGTAAAATGAGCCAAATTGAAGCAGAACACATTGTTGGAGTGTCCGAATGCATAGAGAGAAGGCAAATATGCGTTCTATGACTTTATTTCGCTTAGTTGCTTACTCTTGAGTAGAAATGCATCTGCTCTCCAGAAATACGCACCTTTGTAAAATGAGCCAAATTGAAGCAGAACACATTGTTGGAGTGTCAGAATGAATAGATAGAAGGCAAATAAGCGTTCTATGGCTTTATTTCGCTTAGTTGCTTACTCTTGAGTAGAAATGCATCTGCTCTCCAGAAATAAGCACCTTTGTAAAATGAGCCAAATTGAAGCAGAACACATTGTTGGAGTGTCAGAATGCAGAGATAGTAGGCGAATATGCGTTCTATGGCTTTATTTCGCTTCGTTGCTTACTCTTGAGTAGAACTGCATGTTCACTCCAGAAATAATCACCTTTGTAAAATGAGCCAAATTGAAGCAGAACACATTGTTGGAGTGTCAGAATGCATAGAGAGATGGCAAATATGCGTTCTATGACTTTATTTCGCTTAGTTGCTTACTCTTGAGTAGAACTGCATATTCACTCCAGCAAATAAGCACCTTTGTAAAATGAGCCAAATTGAAGCAGAACACATTGTTGGAGTGTCGGAATGCATAGATAGAAGGCAAATAAGCGTTCTATGGCTTTATTTCGCTTAGTTGCTTACTCTTGAGTAGAACTGCATATTCACTCCAGCAATAAGCACATTTGTAAAATTAGCCAAATTGAAGAAGAACACATTGTTGGAGTGTCGGAATTCATAGATAGAAGGCGGATATGCGTTCTATTACTTTATATCGCTTAGTTGCTTACTCTTGAGTAGAACTACATATTCACTCCAGCAAATAAGCACCTTTGTAAAATGATCCAAATTGAAGCAGAACACATTGTTGGATTGTCAGAATGCATAGATAGAAGGCAAATAAGCGTTCTATGACTTTATTTCGCTTAGTTGCTTACTCTTGAGTAGAACTGCATATTCACTCCAGCAAATAAGCACCTTTGTAAAATGATCCAAATTGAAGCAGAACACATTGTTGGATTGTCAGAATGCATAGATAGAAGGCAAATAAGCGTTCTATGGCTTTATTTCGCTTAGTTGCTTACTCTTGACTAGAAATGCATCTGCTCTCCAGAAATGAGCACCTTTGTAAAATGAGCCAAATTGAAGCAGAACACATTGTTGGAGTGTCAAAATGCATAGATAGAAGGCAAATAAGCGTTCTATGGCTTTATTTCGCTTAGTTGCTTACTCTTGAGTAGAACTGCATATTCACTCCAGCAAAAAGCACCTTTGTAAAATGAGCCAAATTGAAGCAGAACACATTGTTGGAATGTCAGAATGTATAGATAGAAGGCAAATAAGCGTTCTATGGCTTTATTTCGCTTAGTTGCTTACTCTTGAGTAGAACTGCATCTTCACTCCAGCAATAAGCACCTTTGTAAAATGAGCCAAATTGAAGCAGAACACATTGTTGGAGTGTCAGAATCCATAGATAGAAGGCAAATAAGCGTACTATGGCTTTATTTCGCTTAGTTGCTTACTCTTGAGTACAAATGCATCTGCTCTCCAGCAATAAGCTCCTTTGTAAAATGAACCAAATTGAAGAAGAACACATGGTCGGAGTGTCAGAATGCATAGATAGAAGGCAAATAAGCGTTCTATGGCTTTATTTCGCTTAGTTGCTTACTCTTGAGTAGAACTGCATATTCACTCCAGCAATAAGCACCTTTGTAACATGAGCCAAATTGAAGCAGAACACATTGTTGGAGTGTCAGAATGCATAGATAGAAGGCAAATAAGCGTACTATGGCTTTATTTCGCTTAGTTGCTTACTCTTGAGTAGAAATGCATCTGCTCTCCAGCAATAAGCTCCTTTGTAAAATGAACCAAATTGAAGCAGAACACATGGTCGGAGTGTCAGAATGCATAGATAGAAGGCAAATAAGCGTTCTATGGCTTTATTTCGCTTAGTTGCTTACTCTTGAGTAGAAATGCATCTGCTCTCCAGAAATAAGCACCTTTGTAACATGAGCCAAATCGAAGCAGAACACATTGTTGGAGTGTCAGAATGCATAGATAGAAGGCAAATAAGCGTTCTATGGCTTTATTTCGCTGAGTTGCTTACTCTTGAGTAGAACTGCATATTCACTCCAGCAAAAAGCACCTTTGTAAAATGAGCCAAATTGAAGCAGAACACATTGTTGGAGTGTCAGAATGTATAGATAGAAGGCAAATAAGCGTTCTATGGCTGTATTTTGCATTGTTGCTTACACTTGAGTAGAAATGCATCTGCACTTCAGAAATAAGCACCTTTGTAAAATGAGCCAAATTGAAGCAGAACACATTGTTGGAGTGTCAGAATGCATAGATAGAAGGCAAATAAGCGTTCTATGGCTTTATTTCGCTTCGTTGCTTACTCTTGAGTAGAACTGCATATTCACTCCAGCAATAAGCACCTTTGTAACATGAGCCAAATTATAGCAGAACACATGGTCGGAGTGTCAGAATGCATAGATAGAAGGCAAATAAGCGTTCTATGGCTTTATTTCGCTGAGTTGCTTACTCTTGAGTAGAAATGCATGTTCACTCCAGAAATAATCACCTTTGTAAAATGAGCCAAATTGAAGCAGAACACATTGTTGGAGTGTCCGAATGCATAGAGAGAAGGCAAATATGCGTTCTATGACTTTATTTCGCTTAGTTGCTTACTCTTGAGTAGAAATGCATCTGCTCTCCAGAAATACGCACCTTTGTAAAATGAGCCAAATTGAAGCAGAACACATTGTTGGAGTGTCAGAATGAATAGATAGAAGGCAAATAAGCGTTCTATGGCTTTATTTCGCTTAGTTGCTTACTCTTGAGTAGAAATGCATCTGCTCTCCAGAAATAAGCACCTTTGTAAAATGAGCCAAATTGAAGCAGAACACATTGTTGGAGTGTCAGAATGCAGAGATAGTAGGCGAATATGCGTTCTATGGCTTTATTTCGCTTCGTTGCTTACTCTTGAGTAGAACTGCATGTTCCCTCCAGAAATAATCACCTTTGTAAAATGAGCCAAATTGAATCAGAACACATTGTTGGAGTGTCAGAATGCATAGAGAGAAGGCAAATATGCGTTCTATGACTTTATTTCGCTTAGTTGCTTACTCTTGAGTAGAACTGCATGTTCACTCCAGCAATAAGCACCTTTGTAAAATGAGCCAAATTGAAGCAGAACACATTGTTGGAGTGTCAGAATGCATAGATAGAAGGCAAATAAGCGTTCTATGGCTTTATTTCGCTGAGTTGCTTACTCTTGAGTAGAACTGCATATTCACTCCAGCAAAAAGCACCTTTGTAAAATGAGCCAAATTGAAGCAGAACACATTGTTGGAGTGTCAGAATGTATAGATAGAAGGCAAATAAGCGTTCTATGGCTGTATTTCGCTTTGTTGCTTACACTTGAGTAGAAATGCATCTACACTTCAGATATAAGTACCTTTGTAAAATGAGCCAAATTGAAGCAGAACACATTGTTGGAGTGTCAGAATGCATAATTAGAAGGCAAATAAGCATTCTATGGCTTTATTTCGCTGAGTTGCTTACTCTTGAGTAGAAATGCATGTTCACTCCAGAAATAATCACCTTTGTAAAATGAGCCAAATTGAAGCAGAACACATTGTTGGAGTGTCCGAATGCATAGAGAGAAGGCAAATATGCGTTCTATGACTTTATTTCGCTTAGTTGCTTACTCTTGAGTAGAAATGCATCTGCTCTCCAGAAATACGCACCTTTGTAAAATGAGCCAAATTGAAGCAGAACACATTGTTGGAGTGTCAGAATGAATAGATAGAAGGCAAATAAGCGTTCTATGGCTTTATTTCGCTTAGTTGCTTACTCTTGAGTAGAAATGCATCTGCTCTCCAGAAATAAGCACCTTTGTAAAATGAGCCAAATTGAAGCAGAACACATTGTTGGAGTGTCAGAATGCAGAGATAGTAGGCGAATATGCGTTCTATGGCTTTATTTCGCTTCGTTGCTTACTCTTGAGTAGAACTGCATGTTCACTCCAGAAATAATCACCTTTGTAAAATGAGCCAAATTGAAGCAGAACACATTGTTGGAGTGTCAGAATGCATAGAGAGAAGGCAAATATGCGTTCTATGACTTTATTTCGCTTAGTTGCTTACTCTTGAGTAGAACTGCATGTTCACTCCAGCAATAAGCACCTTTGTAAAATGAGCCAAATTGAAGCAGAACACATTGTTGGAGTGTCAGAATGCATAGATACAAGGCAAATAAGCGTACTATGGCTTTATTTCGCTTAGTTGCTTACTCTTGAGTAGAAATGCATCTGCTCTCCAGCAATGAGCTCCTTTGTAAAATGAACCAAATTGAAGCAGAACACATGGTCGGAGTGTCAGAATGCATAGATAGAAGGCAAATAAGCGTTCTATGGCTTTATTTCGCTTAGTTGCTTACTCTTGAGTAGAACTGCATATTCACTCCAGCAATAAGCACCTTTGTAAAATGAACCAAATTGAAGCAGAACACATTGTTGGAGTGTCAGAATGCATAGATAGAAGGCAAATAAGCGTTCTATGGCTTTATTTCGCTTAGTTGCTTACTCTCGAGTAGAAATGCATCTGCTCTCCAGACATAAGCACCTTTGTAACATGAGCCAAATTGAAGCAGAACACATTGTTGGAGTGTCAGAATGCATAGATAGAAGGCAAATAAGCGTTCTATGGCTTTATTTCGCTGAGTTGCTTACTCTTGAGTAGAACTGCATATTCACTCCAGCAAAAAGCACCTTTGTAAAATGAGCCAAATTGAAGCAGAACACATTGTTGGAGTGTCAGAATGTATAGATAGAAGGCAAATAAGCGTTCTATGGCTGTATTTCGCTTTGTTGCTTACACTTGAGTAGAAATGCATCTACACTTCAGATATAAGTACCTTTGTAAAATGAGCCAAATTGAAGCAGAACACATTGTTGGAGTGTCAGAATGCATAATTAGAAGGCAAATAAGCATTCTATGGCTTTATTTCGCTGAGTTGCTTACTCTTGAGTAGAAATGCATGTTCACTCCAGAAATAATCACCTTTGTAAAATGAGCCAAATTGAAGCAGAACACATTGTTGGAGTGTCCGAATGCATAGAGAGAAGGCAAATATGCGTTCTATGACTTTATTTCGCTTAGTTGCTTACTCTTGAGTAGAAATGCATCTGCTCTCCAGAAATACGCACCTTTGTAAAATGAGCCAAATTGAAGCAGAACACATTGTTGGAGTGTCAGAATGAATAGATAGAAGGCAAATAAGCGTTCTATGGCTTTATTTCGCTTAGTTGCTTACTCTTGAGTAGAAATGCATCTGCTCTCCAGAAATAAGCACCTTTGTAAAATGAGCCAAATTGAAGCAGAACACATTTTTGGAGTGTCAAAAAGCAGAGATAGTAGGCGAATATGCGTTCTATGGCTTTATTTCGCTTCGTTGCTTACTCTTGAGTAGAACTGCATGTTCACTCCAGAAATAATCACCTTTGTAAAATGAGCCAAATTGAAGCAGAACACATTGTTGGAGTGTCAGAATGCATAGAGAGATGGCAAATATGCGTTCTATGACTTTATTTCGCTTAGTTGCTTACTCTTGAGTAGAACTGCATATTCACTCCAGCAAATAAGCACCTTTGTAAAATGAGCCAAATTGAAGCAGAACACATTGTTGGAGTGTCGGAATGCATAGATAGAAGGCAAATAAGCGTTCTATGGCTTTATTTCGCTTAGTTGCTTACTCTTGAGTAGAACTGCATATTCACTCCAGCAATAAGCACCTTTGTAAAATTAGCCAAATTGAAGAAGAACACATTGTTGGAGTGTCGGAATTCATAGATAGAAGGCTTGCGTTCTATTACTTTATTTCGCTTAGTTGCTTACTCTTGAGTAGAACTGCATATTCACTCCAGCAAATAAGCACCTTTGTAAAATGATCCAAATTGAAGCAGAACACATTGTTGGATTGTCAGAATGCATAGATAGAAGGCAAATAAGCGTTCTATGACTTTATTTCGCTTAGTTGCTTACTCTTGAGTAGAACTGCATATTCACTCCAGCAAATAAGCACCTTTGTAAAATGATCCAAATTGAAGCAGAACACATTGTTGGATTGTCAGAATGCATAGATAGAAGGCAAATAAGCGTTCTATGGCTTTATTTCGCTTAGTTGCTTACTCTTGACTAGAAATGCATCTGCTCTCCAGAAATGAGCACCTTTGTAAAATGAGCCAAATTGAAGCAGAACACATTGTTGGAGTGTCAAAATGCATAGATAGAAGGCAAATAAGCGTTCTATGGCTTTATTTCGCTTAGTTGCTTACTCTTGAGTAGAACTGCATATTCACTCCAGCAATAAGCACCTTTGTAAAATGAGCCAAATTATAGCAGAACACATGGTCGGAGTGTCAGAATGCATAGATAGAAGGCAAATAAGCGTTCTATGGCTTTATTTCGCTTAGTTGCTTACTCTTGAGTAGAACTGCATATTCACTTCAGCAATAAGCACCTTTGTAAAATGAACCAAATTGAAGCAGAACACATTGTTGGAGTGTCAGAATGCATAGATAGAAGGCAAATGAGCTTTCTATGGCTTTATTTCGCTTAGTTGCTTACTCTTGAGTAGAAATGCATCTGCTCTCCAGAAATAAGCACCTTTGTCACATGAGCCAAATTGAAGCAGAACACATTGTTGGAGTGTCAGAATGCATAGATAGAAGGCAAATAAGCGTTCTATGGCTTTATTTCGCTGAGTTGCTTACTCTTGAGTAGAACTGCATATTCACTCCAGCAAAAAGCACCTTTGTAAAATGAGCCAAATTGAAGCAGAACACATTGTTGGAATGTCAGAATGTATAGATAGAAGGCAAATAAGCGTTCTATGGCTTTATTTCGCTTAGTTGCTTACTCTTGAGTAGAACTGCATCTTCACTCCAGCAATAGGCACCTTTGTAAAATGAGCCAAATTGAAGCAGAACACATTGTTGGAGTGTCAGAATGCATAGATAGAAGGCAAATAAGCGTACTATGGCTTTATTTCGCTTAGTTGCTTACTCTTGAGTAGAAATGCATCTGCTCTCCAGCAATAAGCTCCTTTGTAAAATGAACCAAATTGAAGCAGAACACATGGTCGGAGTGTAAGAATGCATAGATAGAAGGCAAATAAGCGTTCTATGGCTTTATTTCGCTTAGTTGCTTACTCTTGAGTAGAACTGCATATTCACTCCAGCAATAAGCACCTTTGTAAAATGAACCAAATTGAAGCAGAACACATTGTTGGAGTGTCAGAATGCATAGATAGAAGGTAAATAAGCATTGTATGGCTTTATTTCGCTTAGTTGCTTACTCTTGAGTAGAAATGCATCTGCTCTCCAGAAATAAGCACCTTTGTAACATGAGCCAAATCGAAGCAGAACACATTGTTGGAGTGTCAGAATGCATAGATAGAAGGCAAATAAGCGTTCTATGGCTTTATTTCGCTGAGTTGCTTACTCTTGAGTAGAACTGCATATTCACTCCAGCAAAAAGCACCTTTGTAAAATGAGCCAAATTGAAGCAGAACACATTGTTGGAGTGTCAGAATGTATAGATAGAAGGCAAATAAACGTTCTATGGCTTTATTTCGCTTAGTTGCTTACTCTTGAGTAGAACTGCATCTTCACTTCAGAAATAAGCACCTTTGTAAAATGAGCCAAATTGAAGCAGAACACATTGTTGGAGTGTCAGAATGCATAGATAGAAGGCAAATAAGCGTACTATGGCTTTATTTCGCTTAGTTGCTTACTCTTGAGTAGAAATGCATCTGCTCTCCAGCAATAAGCTCCTTTGTAAAATGAACCAAATTGAAGCAGAACACATGGTCGGAGTGTCAGAATGCATAGATAGAAGGCAAATAAGCGTTCTATGGCTTTATTTCGCTTAGTTGCTTACTCTTGAGTAGAACTGCATATTCACTCCAGCAATAAGCACCTTTGTAAAATGAACCAAATTGAAGCAGAACACATTGTTGGAGTGTCAGAATGCATAGAGAGAAGGCAAATATGCGTTCTATGACTTTATTTCGCTTAGTTGCTTACTCTTGAGTAGAACTGCATATTCACTCCAGCAAATAAGCACCTTTGTAAAATGAGCCAAATTGAAGCAGAACACATTGTTGGAGTGTCGGAATGCATAGATAGAAGGCAAATAAGCGTTCTATGGCTTTATTTCGCTTAGTTGCTTACTCTTGACTAGAAATGCATCTGCTCTCCAGAAATGAGCACCTTTCTAAAATGAGCCAAATTGAAGCAGAACACATTGTTGGAGTGTCAAAATGCATAGATAGAAGGCAAATAAGCGTTCTATGGCTTTATTTCGCTTCGTTGCTTACTCTTGAGTAGAACTGCATATTCACTCCAGCAATAAGCACCTTTGTAACATGAGCCAAATTATAGCAGAACACATGGTCGGAGTGTCAGAATGCATAGATAGAAGGCAAATAAGCGTTCTATGGCTTTATTTCGCTTAGTTGCTTACTCTTGAGTAGAACTGCATATTCACTCCAGCAATAAGCACCTTTGTAAAATGAACCAAATTGAAGCAGAACACATTGTTGGAGTGTCAGAATGCATAGATAGAAGGCAAATAAGCTTTCTATGGCTTTATTTCGCTTAGTTGCTTACTCTTGAGTAGAAATGCATCTGCTCTCCAGAAATAAGCACCTTTGTCACATGAGCCAAATTGAAGCAGAACACATTGTTGGAGTGTCAGAATGCATAGATAGAAGGCAAATAAGCGTTCTATGGCTTTATTTCGCTGAGTTGCTTACTCTTGAGTAGAACTGCATATTCACTCCAGCAAAAAGCACCTTTGTAAAATGAGCCAAATTGAAGCAGAACACATTGTTGGAGTGTCAGAATGTATAGATAGAAGGCAAATAAGCGTTCTATGGCTTTATTTCGCTTAGTTGCTTACTCTTGAGTAGAACTGCATATTCACTCCAGCAATAAGCACCTTTGTAAAATGAACCAAATTGAAGCAGAACACATTGTTGGAGTGTCAGAATGCATAGATAGAAGGCAAATAAGCGTTCTATGGCTTCATTTCGCTTAGTTGCTTACTCTTGAGTAGAAATGCATCTGCTCTCCAGACATAAGCACCTTTGTAACATGAGCCAAATTGAAGCAGAACACATTGATGGAGTGTCAGAATGCATAGATAGAAGGCAAATAAGCGTTCTATGGCTTTATTTCGCTGAGTTGCTTACTCTTGAGTAGAACTGCATATTCACTCCAGCAAAAAGCACCTTTGTAAAATGAGCCAAATTGAAGCAGAACACATTGTTGGAGTGTCAGAATGTATAGATAGAAGGCAAATAAGCGTTCTATGGCTGTATTTCGCTTTGTTGCTTACACTTGAGTAGAAATGCATCTGCACTTCAGATATAAGTACCTTTGTAAAATGAGCCAAATTGAAGCAGAACACATTGTTGGAGTGTCAGAATGCATAATTAGAAGGCAAATAAGCATTCTATGGCTTTATTTCGCTGAGTTGCTTACTCTTGAGTAGAAATGCATGTTCACTCCAGAAATAATCACCTTTGTAAAATGAGCCAAATTGAAGCAGAACACATTGTTGGAGTGTCCGAATGCATAGAGAGAAGGCAAATATGCGTTCTATGACTTTATTTCGCTTAGTTGCTTACTCTTGAGTAGAAATGCATCTGCTCTCCAGAAATACGCACCTTTGTAAAATGAGCCAAATTGAAGCAGAACACATTGTTGGAGTGTCAGAATGAATAGATAGAAGGCAAATAAGCGTTCTATGGCTTTATTTCGCTTAGTTGCTTACTCTTGAGTAGAAATGCATCTGCTCTCCAGAAATAAGCACCTTTGTAAAATGAGCCAAATTGAAGCAGAACACATTGTTGGAGTGTCAGAATGCAGAGATAGTAGGCGAATATGCGTTCTATGGCTTTATTTCGCTTCGTTGCTTACTCTTGAGTAGAACTGCATGTTCACTCCAGAAATAATCACCTTTGTAAAATGAGCCAAATTGAAGCAGAACACATTGTTGGAGTGTCAGAATGCATAGAGAGAAGGCAAATATGCGTTCTATGACTTTATTTCGCTTAGTTGCTTACTCTTGAGTAGAACTGCATGTTCACTCCAGCAATAAGCACCTTTGTAAAATGAGCCAAATTGAAGCAGAACACATTGTTGGAGTGTCAGAATGCATAGATACAAGGCAAATAAGCGTACTATGGCTTTATTTCGCTTAGTTGCTTACTCTTGAGTAGAAATGCATCTGCTCTCCAGCAATGAGCTCCTTTGTAAAATGAACCAAATTGAAGCAGAACACATGGTCGGAGTGTCAGAATGCATAGATAGAAGGCAAATAAGCGTTCTATGGCTTTATTTCGCTTAGTTGCTTACTCTTGAGTAGAACTGCATATTCACTCCAGCAATAAGCACCTTTGTAAAATGAACCAAATTGAAGCAGAACACATTGTTGGAGTGTCAGAATGCATAGATAGAAGGCAAATAAGCGTTCTATGGCTTTATTTCGCTTAGTTGCTTACTCTCGAGTAGAAATGCATCTGCTCTCCAGACATAAGCACCTTTGTAACATGAGCCAAATTGAAGCAGAACACATTGTTGGAGTGTCAGAATGCATAGATAGAAGGCAAATAAGCGTTCTATGGCTTTATTTCGCTGAGTTGCTTACTCTTGAGTAGAACTGCATATTCACTCCAGCAAAAAGCACCTTTGTAAAATGAGCCAAATTGAAGCAGAACACATTGTTGGAGTGTCAGAATGTATAGATAGAAGGCAAATAAGCGTTCTATGGCTGTATTTCGCTTTGTTGCTTACACTTGAGTAGAAATGCATCTACACTTCAGATATAAGTACCTTTGTAAAATGAGCCAAATTGAAGCAGAACACATTGTTGGAGTGTCAGAATGCATAATTAGAAGGCAAATAAGCATTCTATGGCTTTATTTCGCTGAGTTGCTTACTCTTGAGTAGAAATGCATGTTCACTCCAGAAATAATCACCTTTGTAAAATGAGCCAAATTGAAGCAGAACACATTGTTGGAGTGTCCGAATGCATAGAGAGAAGGCAAATATGCGTTCTATGACTTTATTTCGCTTAGTTGCTTACTCTTGAGTAGAAATGCATCTGCTCTCCAGAAATACGCACCTTTGTAAAATGAGCCAAATTGAAGCAGAACACATTGTTGGAGTGTCAGAATGAATAGATAGAAGGCAAATAAGCGTTCTATGGCTTTATTTCGCTTAGTTGCTTACTCTTGAGTAGAAATGCATCTGCTCTCCAGAAATAAGCACCTTTGTAAAATGAGCCAAATTGAAGCAGAACACATTTTTGGAGTGTCAAAAAGCAGAGATAGTAGGCGAATATGCGTTCTATGGCTTTATTTCGCTTCGTTGCTTACTCTTGAGTAGAACTGCATGTTCACTCCAGAAATAATCACCTTTGTAAAATGAGCCAAATTGAAGCAGAACACATTGTTGGAGTGTCAGAATGCATAGAGAGATGGCAAATATGCGTTCTATGACTTTATTTCGCTTAGTTGCTTACTCTTGAGTAGAACTGCATATTCACTCCAGCAAATAAGCACCTTTGTAAAATGAGCCAAATTGAAGCAGAACACATTGTTGGAGTGTCGGAATGCATAGATAGAAGGCAAATAAGCGTTCTATGGCTTTATTTCGCTTAGTTGCTTACTCTTGAGTAGAACTGCATATTCACTCCAGCAATAAGCACCTTTGTAAAATTAGCCAAATTGAAGAAGAACACATTGTTGGAGTGTCGGAATTCATAGATAGAAGGCGAATATGCGTTCTATTACTTTATTTCGCTTAGTTGCTTACTCTTGAGTAGAACTGCATATTCACTCCAGCAAATAAGCACCTTTGTAAAATGATCCAAATTGAAGCAGAACACATTGTTGGATTGTCAGAATGCATAGATAGAAGGCAAATAAGCGTTCTATGACTTTATTTCGCTTAGTTGCTTACTCTTGAGTAGAACTGCATATTCACTCCAGCAAATAAGCACCTTTGTAAAATGATCCAAATTGAAGCAGAACACATTGTTGGATTGTCAGAATGCATAGATAGAAGGCAAATAAGCGTTCTATGGCTTTATTTCGCTTAGTTGCTTACTCTTGACTAGAAATGCATCTGCTCTCCAGAAATGAGCACCTTTGTAAAATGAGCCAAATTGAAGCAGAACACATTGTTGGAGTGTCAAAATGCATAGATAGAAGGCAAATAAGCGTTCTATGGCTTTATTTCGCTTAGTTGCTTACTCTTGAGTAGAACTGCATATTCACTCCAGCAATAAGCACCTTTGTAAAATGAGCCAAATTATAGCAGAACACATGGTCGGAGTGTCAGAATGCATAGATAGAAGGCAAATAAGCGTTCTATGGCTTTATTTCGCTTAGTTGCTTACTCTTGAGTAGAACTGCATATTCACTTCAGCAATAAGCACCTTTGTAAAATGAACCAAATTGAAGCAGAACACATTGTTGGAGTGTCAGAATGCATAGATAGAAGGCAAATGAGCTTTCTATGGCTTTATTTCGCTTAGTTGCTTACTCTTGAGTAGAAATGCATCTGCTCTCCAGAAATAAGCACCTTTGTCACATGAGCCAAATTGAAGCAGAACACATTGTTGGAGTGTCAGAATGCATAGATAGAAGGCAAATAAGCGTTCTATGGCTTTATTTCGCTGAGTTGCTTACTCTTGAGTAGAACTGCATATTCACTCCAGCAAAAAGCACCTTTGTAAAATGAGCCAAATTGAAGCAGAACACATTGTTGGAATGTCAGAATGTATAGATAGAAGGCAAATAAGCGTTCTATGGCTTTATTTCGCTTAGTTGCTTACTCTTGAGTAGAACTGCATCTTCACTCCAGCAATAAGCACCTTTGTAAAATGAGCCAAATTGAAGCAGAACACATTGTTGGAGTGTCAGAATGCATAGATAGAAGGCAAATAAGCGTACTATGGCTTTATTTCGCTTAGTTGCTTACTCTTGAGTAGAAATGCATCTGCTCTCCAGCAATAAGCTCCTTTGTAAAATGAACCAAATTGAAGCAGAACACATGGTCGGAGTGTAAGAATGCATAGATAGAAGGCAAATAAGCGTTCTATGGCTTTATTTCGCTTAGTTGCTTACTCTTGAGTAGAACTGCATATTCACTCCAGCAATAAGCACCTTTGTAAAATGAACCAAATTGAAGCAGAACACATTGTTGGAGTGTCAGAATGCATAGATAGAAGGTAAATAAGCATTGTATGGCTTTATTTCGCTTAGTTGCTTACTCTTGAGTAGAAATGCATCTGCTCTCCAGAAATAAGCACCTTTGTAACATGAGCCAAATCGAAGCAGAACACATTGTTGGAGTGTCAGAATGCATAGATAGAAGGCAAATAAGCGTTCTATGGCTTTATTTCGCTGAGTTGCTTACTCTTGAGTAGAACTGCATATTCACTCCAGCAAAAAGCACCTTTGTAAAATGAGCCAAATTGAAGCAGAACACATTGTTGGAGTGTCAGAATGTATAGATAGAAGGCAAATAAACGTTCTATGGCTTTATTTCGCTTAGTTGCTTACTCTTGAGTAGAACTGCATCTTCACTTCAGAAATAAGCACCTTTGTAAAATGAGCCAAATTGAAGCAGAACACATTGTTGGAGTGTCAGAATGCATAGATAGAAGGCAAATAAGCGTACTATGGCTTTATTTCGCTTAGTTGCTTACTCTTGAGTAGAAATGCATCTGCTCTCCAGCAATAAGCTCCTTTGTAAAATGAACCAAATTGAAGCAGAACACATGGTCGGAGTGTCAGAATGCATAGATAGAAGGCAAATAAGCGTTCTATGGCTTTATTTCGCTTAGTTGCTTACTCTTGAGTAGAACTGCATATTCACTCCAGCAATAAGCACCTTTGTAAAATGAACCAAATTGAAGCAGAACACATTGTTGGAGTGTCAGAATGCATAGAGAGAAGGCAAATATGCGTTCTATGACTTTATTTCGCTTAGTTGCTTACTCTTGAGTAGAACTGCATATTCACTCCAGCAAATAAGCACCTTTGTAAAATGAGCCAAATTGAAGCAGAACACATTGTTGGAGTGTCGGAATGCATAGATAGAAGGCAAATAAGCGTTCTATGGCTTTATTTCGCTTAGTTGCTTACTCTTGACTAGAAATGCATCTGCTCTCCAGAAATGAGCACCTTTCTAAAATGAGCCAAATTGAAGCAGAACACATTGTTGGAGTGTCAAAATGCATAGATAGAAGGCAAATAAGCGTTCTATGGCTTTATTTCGCTTCGTTGCTTACTCTTGAGTAGAACTGCATATTCACTCCAGCAATAAGCACCTTTGTAACATGAGCCAAATTATAGCAGAACACATGGTCGGAGTGTCAGAATGCATAGATAGAAGGCAAATAAGCGTTCTATGGCTTTATTTCGCTTAGTTGCTTACTCTTGAGTAGAACTGCATATTCACTCCAGCAATAAGCACCTTTGTAAAATGAACCAAATTGAAGCAGAACACATTGTTGGAGTGTCAGAATGCATAGATAGAAGGCAAATAAGCTTTCTATGGCTTTATTTCGCTTAGTTGCTTACTCTTGAGTAGAAATGCATCTGCTCTCCAGAAATAAGCACCTTTGTCACATGAGCCAAATTGAAGCAGAACACATTGTTGGAGTGTCAGAATGCATAGATAGAAGGCAAATAAGCGTTCTATGGCTTTATTTCGCTTAGTTGCTTACTCTTGAGTAGAACTGCATGTTCACTCCAGCATTAAGCACCTTTGTAAAATGAGCCAAATTGAAGCAGAACACGTTGTTGGAGTGTCAGAATGCATAGATAGAAGGCAAATAAGCGTACTATGGCTTTATTTCGCTTAGTTGCTTACTCTTGAGTAGAAATGCATCTGCTCTCCAGCATGGGAAATAAACAAGATGAACTTGAGCTCTTGGTACAGCAAACTAAATATGACATAATAGGCATCACTGAAACCTGGTGGGATGAGTCTCATGACTGGAATGTAGTAATAGAGGGATACAATCTATTTAAGAGAAATAGACCAAACAGGAAAGGAGGAGGAGTAGCTTTATATGTTAGGGATATGTATACCTGTGAAGAGATCCAGGATTTAAAACTTCAAAGCCAAATTGAGAGTATCTGGGTCAAAATTAAGGGAGAGAAAAACAACAGTGATCTCATTGTGGGAGTTTACTATAGATCCCCAAGCCAAACTGAGGACACAGATGATGCCTTCCTGGAACAGATGGCCAAGCATTCCAAAGGAAGTGAGATAGTAGTAATGGGGGATTTCAACTATCCTGATATTTGTTGGATGTCAAACTCAGCCAAGAGCATAAGGTCGAACAGATTCCTCACTGGCCTTGCAGACAACTTCATTGTCCAGAAAGTGGGAGAAGCAACAAGAGGATCAGCCATTTTAGATCTGGTCCTAACCAATAGTGATGACTTGGTTAGTGGGGTAGAAGTGGCAGGATCATTAGGTGGGAGTGACCATGCTCTTCTGGAGTTTATTATCCAGCGGAAAGGAGCAACCAAGCATACTAAGGTCCAAATTCTAGACTTTAAGAAAGCCGACTTCAGAAAACTTAGGGAAACGCTGGGTGAAATCCCATGGACAGTAATACTAAAAGGGAAGGGAGTTCATGATGGTTGGGAGTTTGTTAAAAGGGAGATATTAAAAGCACAACTTCAGGCAATACCAATGAGACGGAAACATGGAAGGTGCCTAAAGAAGCCAGGCTGGCTATCTAAAGAACTTTTGACTGAGTTAAGATTTAAAAGGGATATGTACAAAAAATGGAAAAGGGGGGAAATCTCCAGAGAGGAATTCAAACATATAGCCAGCACGTGTAGAGACAAAGTCAGAAAAGCTAAAGCACAGAATGAACTCAGGCTCGCCAGAGAGGTTAAAAGCAACAAAAAGGGCTTTTATGGGTATGTCCGTAGCAAAAGGAAAAACAAGGAAACAGTGGGGTCACTCAGAGGAGAAGATGGTGAAATGCAAACAGGGGACAGAGAAAGGGCAGAACTCCTCAATGCCTTCTTTGCCTCAGTCTTCTCCAAGAAAGAAAACAACGCCCGACCTGAAGAATATGGAGCAGATGATTCAGCAGGGGAAACACAGCCCAGAATAAGTAAGGAGGTAGTACAAGAATACTTGGCTAGTTTAGATGTATTCAAGTCTCCAGGGCCAGATGAACTACATCCAAGAGTATTAAAAGAACTGGCAGAGGTGATTTCAGAACCACTGGCAATAATCTTTGAAAATTCCTGGAGAACAGGCGAAGTTCCAGCAGACTGGAGGAGGGCAAATGTTGTCCCTATTTTCAAAAAGGGGAAAAGAGAGGACCCAAACAATTACCGCCCAGTCAGCCTGACATCAATACCAGGAAAGATTCTAGAGCAGATCATTAAGCAAACAGTCTGTGAGCACCTAGAAAGAAACTCTGTGATCACTAAAAGTCAGCATGGGTTCCTGAAAAATAAGTCATGTCAGACTAATCTGATCTCATTTTTTGACAGAATTACAAGCCTGGTAGATGAAGGGAACGCTGTGGATGTAGCCTATCTTGATTTCAGCAAGGCCTTTGACAAGGTGCCCCATGATATTCTTGTAAAGAAGCTGGTAAAATGTGGGCTAGACAATGCTACCATTCAGTGGATTTGTAGCTGGATTACTGACCGAACCCAAAGGGTGCTCATCAATGGCTCCTCCTCATCCTGGAGAGTAGTGACTAGTGGGGTGCCACAGGGTTCTGTCTTGGGCCCAGTCTTGTTCAACATCTTTATCAATGACTTGGATGATGGGCTTGAGGGAATCCTGAGCAAGTTTGCAGATGACACCAAGTTGGGAGGGGTGGCTAACACCCCAGAGGACAGGATCACACTTCAGAATGACCTTAACAGATTAGACAACTGGGCCAAAGCAAACAAGATGAATTTTAACAAGGAGAAATGTAAAGTGCTACACTTGGGCAAAAAAAATGAAAGGCACAGATACAGGATGGGAGACACCTGGCTTGAGAGCAGTACATGTGAAAAGGATCTAGGAGTTTTGGTTGACCACAAACTTGACATGAGTCAGCAGTGTGATGCAGCAGCTAAAAAAGCCAATGCAATTCTGGGCTGCATCAATAGGAGTATAGCATCTAGATCAAGGGAAGTAATAGTACCACTGTATTCTGCTCTGGTCAGACCTCACCTGGAGTATTGTGTCCAGTTCTGGGCACCACAGTTCAAGAAGGATACTGATAAGCTGGAACGTGTCCAGAAGAGGGCAACCAAAATGGTCAAAGGCCTGGAAACGATGCCTTATGAGGAACGGCTTAGGGAGCTGGGTATGTTTAGCCTGGAGAAGAGAAGGTTAAGGGGTGATATGATAACCATGTTCAAATATATAAAAGGATGTCATATAAAGGAGGGAGAAAGGTTGTTTTCTGCTGCTCCAGAGAAGCGGACACGGAGCAACGGATTCAAACTACAAGAAAGAAAATTCCACCTAAACATTAGGAAGAACTTCCTGACAGTAAGAGCTGTTCGGCAGTGGAATTTGCTGCCAAGGAGTGTGGTGGAGTCTCCTTCTTTGGAGGTCTTTAAGCAGAGGCTTGACAGCCATCTGTCAGGAATGCTTTGATGGTGTTTCCTGCTTGGCAGGGGGTTGGACTGGATGGCCCTTGTGGTCTCTTCCAACTCTATGATTCTATGATTCTATGATTCTATGATTCTATGAATAAGCTCCTTTGTAAAATGAACCAAATTGAAGCAGAACACATGGTCGGAGTGTAAGAATGCATAGATAGAAGGCAAATAAGCGTTCTATGGCTTTATTTCGCTTAGTTGCTTACTCTTGAGTAGAACTGCATATTCACTCCAGCAATAAGCACCTTTGTAAAATGAACCAAAATGAAGCAGAACACATTGTTGGAGTGTCAGAATGCATAGATAGAAGGTAAATAAGCATTGTATGGCTTTATTTCGCTTAGTTGCTTACTCTTGAGTAGAAATGCAGCTGCTCTCCAGAAATAAGCACCTTTGTAACATGAGCCAAATTGAAGCAGAACACATTGTTGGAGTGTCAGAATGCATAGATAGAAGGCAAATAAGCGTTCTATGGCTTTATTTCGCTGAGTTGCTTACTCTTGAGTAGAACTGCATATTCACTCCAGCAATAAGCACCTTTGTAACATGAGCCAAATTGAAGCAGAACACAATGTTGGAGTGTCAGAATGCATAGATAGAAGGCGAATATGCGTTCTATGGCTGTATTTCGCATTGTTGCTTACACTTGAGTAGAAGTGCATCTGCACTTCAGAAATAAGCACCTTTGTAAAATGAGCCAAATTGAAGCAGAACACATTGTTGGAGTGTCAGAATGCATAGATAGAAGGCAAATAAGCGTACTATGGCTTTATTTCGCTTAGTTGCTTACTCTTGAGTAGAACTGCATATTCACTCCAGCAAATAAGCACCTTTGTAAAATGAGCCAAATTGAAGCAGAACACATTGTTGGAGTGTCGGAATGCATAGATAGAAGGCAAATAAGCGTTCTATGGCTTTATTTCGCTTAGTTGCTTACTCATGACTAGAAATGCATCTGCTCTCCAGAAATGAGCACCTTTGTAAAATGAGCCAAATTGAAGCAGAACACATTGTTGGAGTGTCAAAATGCATAGATAGAAGGCAAATAAGCGTTCTATGGCTTTATTTCGCTTCGTTGCTTACTCTTGAGTAGAACTGCATATTCACTCCAGCAATAAGCACCTTTGTAACATGATCCAAATTATAGCAGAACACATGGTCGGAGTGTCAGAATGCATAGATAGAAGGCAAATAAGCGTTCTATGGCTTTATTTCGCTGAGTTGCTTACTCTTGAGTAGAACTGCATATTCACTCCAGCAAAAAGCACCTTTGTAAAATGAGCCAAATTGAAGCAGAACACATTGTTGGAATGTCAGAATGTATAGATAGAAGGCAAATAAGCGTTCTATGGCTTTATTTCGCTTAGTTGCTTACTCTTGAGTAGAACTGCATGTTCACTCCAGCAATAAGCACCTTTGTAAAATGAGCCAAATTGAAGCAGAACACATTGTTGGAGTGTCAGAATGCATAGATAGAAGGCAAATAAGCGTACTATGGCTTTATTTCGCTTAGTTGCTTACTCTTGAGTAGAAATGCATCTGCTCTCCAGCAATAAGCTCCTTTGTAAAATGAACCAAATTGAAGCAGAACACATGGTCGGAGTGTAAGAATGCATAGATAGAAGGCAAATAAGCGTTCTATGGCTTTATTTCGCTTAGTTGCTTACTCTTGAGTAGAACTGCATATTCACTCCAGCAATAAGCACCTTTGTAAAATGAACCAAATTGAAGCAGAACACATTGTTGGAGTGTCAGAATGCATAGATAGAAGGTAAATAAGCATTGTATGGCTTTATTTCGCTTAGTTGCTTACTCTTGAGTAGAAATGCATCTGCTCTCCAGAAATAAGCACCTTTGTAACATGAGCCAAATTGAAGCAGAACACATTGTTGGAGTGTCAGAATGCATAGATAGAAGGCAAATAAGCGTTCTATGGCTTTATTTCGCTGAGTTGCTTACTCTTGAGTAGAACTGCATATTCACTCCAGCAAAAAGCACCTTTGTAAAATGAGCCAAATTGAAGCAGAACACATTGTTGGAGTGTCAGAATGTATAGATAGAAGGCAAATAAGGGTTCTATGGCTTTATTTCGCTTAGTTGCTTACTCTTGAGTAGAACTGCATGTTCACTCCAGCAATAAGCACCTTTGTAAAATGAGCCAAATTGAAGCAGAACACATTGTTGGAGTGTCAGAATGCATAGATAGAAGGCAAATAAGCGTACTATGGCTTTATTTCGCTTAGTTGCTTACTCTTGAGTAGAAATGCATCTGCTCTCCATCAATGAGCTCCTTTGTAAAATGAACCAAATTGAAGCAGAACACATGGTCGGAGTGTCAGAATGCATAGATAGAAGGCAAATAAGCGTTCTATGGCTTTATTTCGCTTAGGTGCTTACTCTTGAGTAGAACTGCATATTCACTCCAGCAATAAGCACCTTTGTAAAATGAACCAAATAGAAGCAGAACACATTGTTGGAGTGTCAGAATGCATAGATAGAAGGCAAATAAGTGTTCTATGGCTTTATTTCGCTTTGTTGCTTACACTTGAGTAGAAATGCATCTGCACTTTAGAAATAAGCACCTTTGTAAAATGAGCCAAATTGAAGCAGAACACATTGTTGGAGTGTCAGAATGCATAATTAGAAGGCAAATAAGCGTTCTATGGCTTTATTTCGCTTAGTTGCTTACTCTTGAGTAGAAATGCATCTGCACTCCAGACATAAGCACCTTTGTAAAATGAGCCAAATTGAAGCAGATCACATTGTTGGAGTGTCAGAATGCATAGAGAGAAGGCAAATATGCGTTCTATGACTTTATTTCGCTTAGTTGCTTACTCTTGAGTAGAACTGCATATTCACTCCAGCAAATAAGCACCTTTGTAAAATGAGCCAAATTGAAGCAGAACACATTGTTGGAGTGTCGGAATGCATAGATAGAAGGCAAATAAGCGTTCTATGGCTTTATTTCGCTTAGTTGCTTACTCATGACTAGAAATGCATCTGCTCTCCAGAAATGAGCACCTTTGTAAAATGAGCCAAATTGAAGCAGAACACATTGTTGGAGTGTCAAAATGCATAGATAGAAGGCAAATAAGCGTTCTATGGCTTTATTTCGCTTGGTTGCTTACTCTTGAGTAGAACTGCATATTCACTCCAGCAATAAGCACCTTTGTAACATGAGCCAAATTATAGCAGAACACATGGTCGGAGTGTCAGAATGCATAGATAGAAGGCAAATAAGCGTTCTATGGCTTTATTTCGCTTAGTTGCTTACTCTTGAGTTGAACTGCATATTCACTCCAGCAATAAGCACCTTTGTAAAATGAACCAAATTGAAGCAGAACACATTGTTGGAGTGTCAGAATGCATAGATAGAAGGCAAATAAGCTTTCTATGGCTTTATTTCGCTTAGTTGCTTACTCTTGAGTAGAAATGCATCTGCTCTCCAGAAATAAGCACCTTTGTCACATGAGCCAAATTGAAGCAGAACACATTGTTGGAGTGTCAGAATGCATAGATAGAAGGCAAATAAGCGTTCTATGGCTTTATTTCGCTGAGTTGCTTACTCTTGAGTAGAACTGCATATTCACTCCAGCAAAAAGCACCTTTGTAAAATGAGCCAAATTGAAGCAGAACACATTGTTGGAATGTCAGAATGTATAGATAGAAGGCAAATAAGCGTTCTATGGCTTTATTTCGCTTAGTTGCTTACTCTTGAGTAGAACTGCATGTTCACTCCAGCAATAAGCACCTTTGTAAAATGAGCCAAATTGAAGCAGAACACATTGTTGGAGTGTCAGAATGCATAGATAGAAGGCAAATAAGCGTACTATGGCTTTATTTCGCTTAGTTGCTTACTCTTGAGTAGAAATGCATCTGCTCTCCAGCAATAAGCTCCTTTGTAAAATGAACCAAATTGAAGCAGAACACATGGTCGGAGTGTAAGAATGCATAGATAGAAGGCAAATAAGCGTTCTATGGCTTTATTTCGCTTAGTTGCTTACTCTTGAGTAGAACTGCATATTCACTCCAGCAATAAGCACCTTTGTAAAATGAACCAAATTGAAGCAGAACACATTGTTGGAGTGTCAGAATGCATAGATAGAAGGTAAATAAGCATTGTATGGCTTTATTTCGCTTAGTTGCTTACTCTTGAGTAGAAATGCATCTGCTCTCCAGAAATAAGCACCTTTGTAACATGAGCCAAATTGAAGCAGAACACATTGTTGGAGTGTCAGAATGCATAGATAGAAGGCAAATAAGCGTTCTATGGCTTTATTTCGCTTCGTTGCTTACTCTTGAGTAGAACTGCATGTTCACTCCAGAAATAATCACCTTTGTAAAATGAGCCAAATTGAAGCAGAACACATTGTTGGAGTGTCAGTATGCATAGATAGAAGGCAAATAAGCGTTCTATGGCTTTATTTCGCTGAGTTGCTTACTCTTGAGTAGAACGGCATATTCACTCCAGCAAAAAGCACCTTTGTAAAATGAGCCAAATTGAAGCAAAACACATTGTTGGAGTGTCGGAATGCATAGATAGAAGGCGAATATGCGTTCTATGGCTTTATTTCGCTTCGTTGCTTACTTTTGAGTAGAACTGCATGCTCACTCCAGAAATAATCACTGTGGTAAAATGAGCCAAATTGAAGCAGAACACATTGTTGGAGTGTCAGAATGCATAGAGAGAAGGCAAATATGCGTTCTATGACTTTATTTCGCTTAGTTGCTTACTCTTGAGTAGAACTGCATCTGCTCTCCAGAAATACGCACCTTTGTAAAATGAGCCAAATTGAGGCAGAACACATTGTTGGAGTGTCAGAATGCATAGATAGAAGGCAAATAAGCGTTCTATGGCTTTATTTCGCTTAGTTGCTTACTCTTGACTAGAAATGCATCTGCTCTCCAGAAATGAGCACCTTTGTAAAATGAGCCAAATTGAAGCAGAACACATTGTTGGAGTGTCAGAATGCATAGATAGAAGGCGAATATGCATTCTATGGCTTTATTTCGCTTCGTTGCTTACTCTTGAGTAGAACTGCATGTTCACTCCAGAAATAATCACCTTTGTAAAATGAGCCAAATTGAAGCAGAACACATTGTTGGAGTGTCAGAATGCATAGATAGAAGGCAAATAAGCGTTCTATGGCTTTATTTCGATTAGTTGCTTACTCTTGAGTAGAAATGCATCTGCTCTCCAGAAATACGCACCTTTGTAAAATGAGCCAACTTGAAGCAGAACACATTGTTGGAGTGTCAGAATGCATAGATAGAAGGCAAATAAGCGTTCTATGGCTTTATTTCGCTTAGTTGCTTACTCTTGAGTAGAAATACATCTGCACTCCAGACATAAGCACCTTTGTAAAATGAGCCGAATTGAAGCAGAACACATTGTTGGAGTGTCAGAATGCATAGATAGAAGGCGAATATGCGTTCTATGGCTTTATTTCGCTTCGTTGCTTACTCTTGAGTAGAACTGCATGTTCACTCCAGAAATAATCACCTTTGTAAAATGAGCCAAATTGAAGCAGAACACATTGTTGGAGTGTCAGTATGCATAGATAGAAGGCAAATAAGCGTTCTATGGCTTTATTTCGCTGAGTTGCTTACTCTTGAGTAGAACGGCATATTCACTCCAGCAAAAAGCACCTTTGTAAAATGAGCCAAATTGAAGCAAAACACATTGTTGGAGTGTCGGAATGCATAGATAGAAGGCGAATATGCGTTCTATGGCTTTATTTCGCTTCGTTGCTTACTTTTGAGTAGAACTGCATGCTCACTCCAGAAATAATCACTGTGGTAAAATGAGCCAAATTGAAGCAGAACACATTGTTGGAGTGTCAGAATGCATAGAGAGAAGGCAAATATGCGTTCTATGACTTTATTTCGCTTAGTTGCTTACTCTTGAGTAGAACTGCATCTGCTCTCCAGAAATACGCACCTTTGTAAAATGAGCCAAATTGAGGCAGAACACATTGTTGGAGTGTCAGAATGCATAGATAGAAGGCAAATAAGCGTTCTATGGCTTTATTTCGCTTAGTTGCTTACTCTTGAGTAGAAATGCATCTGCTCTCCAGAAATAAGCACCTTTGTAAAATGAGCCAGATTGAAGCAGAACACATTGTTGGAGTGTCAGAATGCATAGATAGAAGGCAAATAAGGGTTCTATGGCTTTATTTCGCTTAGTTGCTTACTCTTGACTAGAAATGCATCTGCTCTCCAGAAATGAGCACCTTTGTAAAATGAGCCAAATTGAAGCAGAACACATTGTTGGAGTGTCAGAATGCATAGATAGAAGGCGAATATGCATTCTATGGCTTTATTTCGCTTCGTTGCTTACTCTTGAGTAGAACTGCATGTTCACTCCAGAAATAATCACCTTTGTAAAATGAGCCAAATTGAAGCAGAACACATTGTTGGAGTGTCAGAATGCATAGATAGAAGGCAAATAAGCGTTCTATGGCTTTATTCCGATTAGTTGCTTACTCTTGAGTAGAAATGCATCTGCTCTCCAGAAATACGCACCTTTGTAAAATGAGCCAAATTGAAGCAGAACACATTGTTGGAGTGTCAGAATGCATAGATAGAAGGCAAATAAGCGTTCTATGGCTTTATTTCGCTTAGTTGCTTACTCTTGAGTAGAAATACATCTGCACTCCAGACATAAGCACCTTTGTAAAATGTTCCAAATTGAAGCAGAACACATTGTTGGAGTGTCAGAATGCATAGATAGAAGGCGAATATGCGTTCTATGGCTTTATTTTGCTTCGTTGCTTACTCTTGAGTAGAACTGCATGTTCACTCCAGAAATAATCACCTTTGTAAAATGAGCCAAATTGAAGCAGAACACATTGTTGGAGTGTCGGAATGCATAGATAGAAGGCGAATATGCGTTCTATGGCTTTATTTCGCTTCGTTGCTTACTTTTGAGTAGAACTGCATGTTCACTCCAGAAATAATCACTTTTGTAAAATGAGCCAAATTGAAGCAGAACACATTGTTGGAGTGTCAGAATTCATAGAGAGAAGGCAAATAAGCGTTCTATGGCTTTATTCCGCTGAGTTGCTTACTCTTGAGTAGAACTGCATATTCACTCCAGCAAAAAGCACCTTTGTAAAATGAGCCAAATTGAAGCAGAACACATTGTTGGAGTGTCAGAATGCATAGATAGAAGGCGAATATGCGTTCTATGGCTTTATTTCGCTTCGTTGCTTACTCTTGAGTAGAACTGCATGTTCACTCCAGAAATAATCACCTTTGTAAAATGAGCCAAATTGAAGCAGAACACATTGTTGGAGTGTCAGAATGCATAGATAGAAGGCAAATAAGCGTTCTATGGCTTTATTTCGCTGAGTTGCTTACTCTTGAGTAGAACGGCATATTCACTCCAGCAAAAAACACCTTTGTAAAATGAGCCAAATTGAAACAAAACACATTGTTGGAGTGTCGGAATGCATAGATAGAAGGCGAATATGCGTTCTATAGCTTTATTTCGCTTCGTTGCTTACTTTTGAGTAGAACTGCATGCTCACTCCAGAAATAATCACTGTGGTAAAATGAGCCAAATTGAAGCAGAACACATTGTTGGAGTGTCAGAATGCATAGAGAGAAGGCAAATATGCGTTCTATGACTTTATTTCGCTTAGTTGCTTACTCTTGAGTAGAACTGCATCTGCTCTCCAGAAATACGCACCTTTGTAAAATGAGCCAAATTGAGGCAGAACACATTGTTGGAGTGTCAGAATGCATAGATAGAAGGCAAATAAGCGTTCTATGGCTTTATTTCGCTTAGTTGCTTACTCTTGAGTAGAAATGCATCTGCTCTCCAGAAATAAGCACCTTTGTAAAATGAGCCAAACTGAAGCAGAACACATTGTTGGAGTGTCAGAATGCATAGATAGAAGGCAAATAAGCGTTCTATGGCTTTATTTCGCTGAGTTGCTTACTCTTGAGTAGAACTGCATATTCACTCCAGCAAAAAGCACCTTTGTAAAATGAGCCAAATTGAAGCAGAACACATTGTTGGAATGTCAGAATGTATAGATAGAAGGCAAATAAGCGTTCTATGGCTTTATTTCGCTTAGTTGCTTACTCTTGAGTAGAACTGCATGTTCACTCCAGAAATATGCACCTTTGTAAAATGAGCCAAATTGAAGCAGAACACATTGTTGGAGTGTCAGAATGCATAGATAGAAGGCAAATAAGCGTACTATGGCTTTATTTCGCTTAGTTGCTTACTCTTGAGTAGAAATGCATCTGCTCTCCAGAAATACGCACCTTTGTAAAATGAGCCAAATTGAAGCAGAACACATTGTTGGAGTGTCAGAATGCATAGATAGAAGGCAAATAAGCGTTCTATGGCTTTATTTCGCTTAGTTGCTTACTCTTGAGTAGAAATACATCTGCACTCCAGACATAAGCACCTTTGTAAAATGTTCCAAACTGAAGCAGAACACATTGTTGGAGTGTCAGAATGCATAGATAGAAGGCGAATATGCGTTCTATGGCTTTATTTTGCTTCGTTGCTTATTCTTGAGTAGAACTGCATGTTCACTCCAGAAATTATCACCTTTGTAAAATGAGCCAAATTGAAGCAGAACACATTGTTGGAGTGTCGGAATGCATAGATAGAAGGCGAATATGCGTTCTATGGCTTTATTTCGCTTCGTTGCTTACTTTTGAGTAGAACTGCATGTTCACTCCAGAAATAATCACTTTTGTAAAATGAGCCAAATTGAAGCAGAACACATTGTTGGAGTGTCAGAATTCATAGAGAGAAGGCAAATAAGCGTTCTATGGCTTTATTCCGCTGAGTTGCTTACTCTTGAGTAGAACTGCATATTCACTCCAGCAAAAAGCACCTTTGTAAAATGAGCCAAATTGAAGCAGAACACATTGTTGGAGTGTCAGAATGCATAGATAGAAGGCAAATAAGCGTTCTATGGCTTTATTTCGCTTAGTTGCTTACTCTTGAGTAGAACTGCATGTTCACTCCAGAAATAAGCACCTTTGTAAAATGAGCCAAATTGAAGCAGAACACATTGTTGGAGTGTCAGAATGCATAGATAGAAGGCAAATAAGCGTTCTATGTCTTTATTTCGATTAGTTGCTTACTCTTGAGTAGAAATGCATCTGCTCTCCAGAAATACGCACCTTTGTAAAATGAGCCAAATTGAAGCAGAACACATTGTTGGAGTGTCAGAATGCATAGATAGAAGGCGAATATGCGTTCTATGGCTTTATTTCGCTTCGTTGCTTACTCTTGAGTAGAACTGCATGTTCACTCCAGAAATAATCACCTTTGTAAAATGAGCCAAATTGAAGCAGAACACATTGTTGGAGTGTCAGAATGCATAGAGAGAAGGCAAATGTGCGTTCTATGACTTTATTTCGCTTAGTTGCTTACTCTTGAGTAGAACTGCATCTGCTCTCCAGAAATACGCACCTTTGTAAAATGAGCCAAATTGAAGCAGAACACATTGTTGGAGTGTCAGAATGCATAGAGAGAAGGCAAATATGCATTCTATGACTTTATTTCGCTTAGTTGCTTACTCTTGAGTAGAACTGCATCTGCTCTCCAGAAATACGCACCTTTGTAAAATGAGCCAAATTGAGGCAGAACACATTGTTGGAGTGTCAGAATGCATAGATAGAAGGCAAATAAGCGTCCTATGGCTTTATTTCGCTTAGTTGCTTACTCTTGAGTAGAAATGCATCTGCACTTCAGAAATAAGCACCTTTGTAAAATGAGCCAGATTGAAGCAGAACACATTGTTGGAGTGTCAGAATGCATAGATAGAAGGCAAATAAGCGTTCTATGGCTTTATTTCGCTTAGTTGCTTACTCTTGACTTGAAATGCATCTGCTCTCCAGAAATGAGCACCTTTGTAAAATGAGCCAAATTGAAGCAGAACACATTGTTGGAGTGTAAGAATGCATAGATAGAAGGCAAATAAGCGTTCTATGGCTTTATTTCGCTTAGTTGCTTACTCTTGAGTAGAACTGCATATTCACTTCAGCAATAAGCACCTTTGTAAAATGAACCAAATTGAAGCAGAACACATTGTTGGAGTGTCAGAATGCATAGATAGAAGGCAAATGAGCTTTCTATGGCTTTATTTCGCTTAGTTGCTTACTCTTGAGTAGAAATGCATCTGCTCTCCAGAAATGAGCACCTTTGTAAAATGAGCCAAATTGAAGCAGAACACATTGTTGGAGTGTAAGAATGCATAGATAGAAGGCAAATAAGCGTTCTATGGCTTTATTTCGCTTAGTTGCTTACTCTTGAGTAGAACTGCATATTCACTTCAGCAATAAGCACCTTTGTAAAATGAACCAAATTGAAGCAGAACACATTGTTGGAGTGTCAGAATGCATAGATAGAAGGCAAATAAGCGTTCTATGGCTTTATTTCGCTTCGTTGCTTACTCTTGAGTAAAACTGCATATTCACTCCAGCAAATAAGCACCTTTGTAAAATGAGCCAAATTGAAGCAGAACACATTGTTGGAGTGTCGGAATGCATAGATAGAAGGCAAATAAGCGTTCTATGGCTTTATTTCGCTTAGTTGCTTACTCTTGACTAGAAATGCATCTGCTCTCCAGAAATGAGCACCTTTCTAAAATGAGCCAAATTGAAGCAGAACACATTGTTGGAGTGTCAAAATGCATAGATAGAAGGCAAATAAGCGTTCTATGGCTTTATTTCGCTTCGTTGCTTACTCTTGAGTAGAACTGCATATTCACTCCAGCAATAAGCACCTTTGTAACATGAGCCAAATTATAGCAGAACACATGGTCGGAGTGTCAGAATGCATAGATAGAAGGCAAATAAGCGTTCTATGGCTTTATTTCGCTTAGTTGCTTACTCTTGAGTAGAACTGCATATTCACTCCAGCAATAAGCACCTTTGTAAAATGAACCAAATTGAAGCAGAACACATTGTTGGAGTGTCAGAATGCATAGATAGAAGGCAAATAAGCTTTCTATGGCTTTATTTCGCTTAGTTGCTTACTCTTGAGTAGAAATGCATCTGCTCTCCAGAAATAAGCACCTTTGTCACATGAGCCAAATTGAAGCAGAACACATTGTTGGAGTGTCAGAATGCATAGATAGAAGGCAAATAAGCGTTCTATGGCTTTATTTCGCTGAGTTGCTTACTCTTGAGTAGAACTGCATATTCACTCCAGCAAAAAGCACCTTTGTAAAATGAGCCAAATTGAAGCAGAACACATTGTTGGAATGTCAGAATGTATAGATAGAAGGCAAATAAGCGTTCTATGGCTTTATTTCGCTTAGTTGCTTACTCTTGAGTAGAACTGCATGTTCACTCCAGCATTAAGCACCTTTGTAAAATGAGCCAAATTGAAGCAGAACACGTTGTTGGAGTGTCAGAATGCATAGATAGAAGGCAAATAAGCGTACTATGGCTTTATTTCGCTTAGTTGCTTACTCTTGAGTAGAAATGCATCTGCTCTCCAGCAATAAGCTCCTTTGTAAAATGAACCAAATTGAAGCAGAACACATGGTCGGAGTGTAAGAATGCATAGATAGAAGGCAAATAAGCGTTCTATGGCTTTATTTCGCTTAGTTGCTTACTCTTGAGTAGAACTGCATATTCACTCCAGCAATAAGCACCTTTGTAAAATGAACCAAAATGAAGCAGAACACATTGTTGGAGTGTCAGAATGCATAGATAGAAGGTAAATAAGCATTGTATGGCTTTATTTCGCTTAGTTGCTTACTCTTGAGTAGAAATGCAGCTGCTCTCCAGAAATAAGCACCTTTGTAACATGAGCCAAATTGAAGCAGAACACATTGTTGGAGTGTCAGAATGCATAGATAGAAGGCAAATAAGCGTTCTATGGCTTTATTTCGCTGAGTTGCTTACTCTTGAGTAGAACTGCATATTCACTCCAGCAATAAGCACCTTTGTAACATGAGCCAAATTGAAGCAGAACACAATGTTGGAGTGTCAGAATGCATAGATAGAAGGCGAATATGCGTTCTATGGCTGTATTTCGCATTGTTGCTTACACTTGAGTAGAAGTGCATCTGCACTTCAGAAATAAGCACCTTTGTAAAATGAGCCAAATTGAAGCAGAACACATTGTTGGAGTGTCAGAATGCATAGATAGAAGGCAAATAAGCGTACTATGGCTTTATTTCGCTTAGTTGCTTACTCTTGAGTAGAACTGCATATTCACTCCAGCAAATAAGCACCTTTGTAAAATGAGCCAAATTGAAGCAGAACACATTGTTGGAGTGTCGGAATGCATAGATAGAAGGCAAATAAGCGTTCTATGGCTTTATTTCGCTTAGTTGCTTACTCATGACTAGAAATGCATCTGCTCTCCAGAAATGAGCACCTTTGTAAAATGAGCCAAATTGAAGCAGAACACATTGTTGGAGTGTCAAAATGCATAGATAGAAGGCAAATAAGCGTTCTATGGCTTTATTTCGCTTCGTTGCTTACTCTTGAGTAGAACTGCATATTCACTCCAGCAATAAGCACCTTTGTAACATGATCCAAATTATAGCAGAACACATGGTCGGAGTGTCAGAATGCATAGATAGAAGGCAAATAAGCGTTCTATGGCTTTATTTCGCTGAGTTGCTTACTCTTGAGTAGAACTGCATATTCACTCCAGCAAAAAGCACCTTTGTAAAATGAGCCAAATTGAAGCAGAACACATTGTTGGAATGTCAGAATGTATAGATAGAAGGCAAATAAGCGTTCTATGGCTTTATTTCGCTTAGTTGCTTACTCTTGAGTAGAACTGCATGTTCACTCCAGCAATAAGCACCTTTGTAAAATGAGCCAAATTGAAGCAGAACACATTGTTGGAGTGTCAGAATGCATAGATAGAAGGCAAATAAGCGTACTATGGCTTTATTTCGCTTAGTTGCTTACTCTTGAGTAGAAATGCATCTGCTCTCCAGCAATAAGCTCCTTTGTAAAATGAACCAAATTGAAGCAGAACACATGGTCGGAGTGTAAGAATGCATAGATAGAAGGCAAATAAGCGTTCTATGGCTTTATTTCGCTTAGTTGCTTACTCTTGAGTAGAACTGCATATTCACTCCAGCAATAAGCACCTTTGTAAAATGAACCAAATTGAAGCAGAACACATTGTTGGAGTGTCAGAATGCATAGATAGAAGGTAAATAAGCATTGTATGGCTTTATTTCGCTTAGTTGCTTACTCTTGAGTAGAAATGCATCTGCTCTCCAGAAATAAGCACCTTTGTAACATGAGCCAAATTGAAGCAGAACACATTGTTGGAGTGTCAGAATGCATAGATAGAAGGCAAATAAGCGTTCTATGGCTTTATTTCGCTGAGTTGCTTACTCTTGAGTAGAACTGCATATTCACTCCAGCAAAAAGCACCTTTGTAAAATGAGCCAAATTGAAGCAGAACACATTGTTGGAGTGTCAGAATGTATAGATAGAAGGCAAATAAGGGTTCTATGGCTTTATTTCGCTTAGTTGCTTACTCTTGAGTAGAACTGCATGTTCACTCCAGCAATAAGCACCTTTGTAAAATGAGCCAAATTGAAGCAGAACACATTGTTGGAGTGTCAGAATGCATAGATAGAAGGCAAATAAGCGTACTATGGCTTTATTTCGCTTAGTTGCTTACTCTTCAGTAGAAATGCATCTGCTCTCCATCAATGAGCTCCTTTGTAAAATGAACCAAATTGAAGCAGAACACATGGTCGGAGTGTCAGAATGCATAGATAGAAGGCAAATAAGCGTTCTATGGCTTTATTTCGCTTAGGTGCTTACTCTTGAGTAGAACTGCATATTCACTCCAGCAATAAGCACCTTTGTAAAATGAACCAAATTGAAGCAGAACACATTGTTGGAGTGTCAGAATGCATAGATAGAAGGCAAATAAGTGTTCTATGGCTTTATTTCGCTTTGTTGCTTACACTTGAGTAGAAATGCATCTGCACTTTAGAAATAAGCACCTTTGTAAAATGAGCCAAATTGAAGCAGAACACATTGTTGGAGTGTCAGAATGCATAATTAGAAGGCAAATAAGCGTTCTATGGCTTTATTTCGCTTAGTTGCTTACTCTTGAGTAGAAATGCATCTGCACTCCAGACATAAGCACCTTTGTAAAATGAGCCAAATTGAAGCAGATCACATTGTTGGAGTGTCAGAATGCATAGAGAGAAGGCAAATATGCGTTCTATGACTTTATTTCGCTTAGTTGCTTACTCTTGAGTAGAACTGCATATTCACTCCAGCAAATAAGCACCTTTGTAAAATGAGCCAAATTGAAGCAGAACACATTGTTGGAGTGTCGGAATGCATAGATAGAAGGCAAATAAGCGTTCTATGGCTTTATTTCGCTTAGTTGCTTACTCATGACTAGAAATGCATCTGCTCCCCAGAAATGAGCACCTTTGTAAAATGAGCCAAATTGAAGCAGAACACATTGTTGGAGTGTCAAAATGCATAGATAGAAGGCAAATAAGCGTTCTATGGCTTTATTTCGCTTGGTTGCTTACTCTTGAGTAGAACTGCATATTCACTCCAGCAATAAGCACCTTTGTAACATGAGCCAAATTATAGCAGAACACATGGTCGGAGTGTCAGAATGCATAGATAGAAGGCAAATAAGCGTTCTATGGCTTTATTTCGCTTAGTTGCTTACTCTTGAGTTGAACTGCATATTCACTCCAGCAATAAGCACCTTTGTAAAATGAACCAAATTGAAGCAGAACACATTGTTGGAGTGTCAGAATGCATAGATAGAAGGCAAATAAGCTTTCTATGGCTTTATTTCGCTTAGTTGCTTACTCTTGAGTAGAAATGCATCTGCTCTCCAGAAATAAGCACCTTTGTCACATGAGCCAAATTGAAGCAGAACACATTGTTGGAGTGTCAGAATGCATAGATAGAAGGCAAATAAGCGTTCTATGGCTTTATTTCGCTGAGTTGCTTACTCTTGAGTAGAACTGCATATTCACTCCAGCAAAAAGCACCTTTGTAAAATGAGCCAAATTGAAGCAGAACACATTGTTGGAATGTCAGAATGTATAGATAGAAGGCAAATAAGCGTTCTATGGCTTTATTTCGCTTAGTTGCTTACTCTTGAGTAGAACTGCATGTTCACTCCAGCAATAAGCACCTTTGTAAAATGAGCCAAATTGAAGCAGAACACATTGTTGGAGTGTCAGAATGCATAGATAGAAGGCAAATAAGCGTACTATGGCTTTATTTCGCTTAGTTGCTTACCCTTGAGTAGAAATGCATCTGCTCTCCAGCAATAAGCTCCTTTGTAAAATGAACCAAATTGAAGCAGAACACATGGTCGGAGTGTAAGAATGCATAGATAGAAGGCAAATAAGCGTTCTATGGCTTTATTTCGCTTAGTTGCTTACTCTTGAGTAGAACTGCATATTCACTCCAGCAATAAGCACCTTTGTAAAATGAACCAAATTGAAGCAGAACACATTGTTGGAGTGTCAGAATGCATAGATAGAAGGTAAATAAGCATTGTATGGCTTTATTTCGCTTAGTTGCTTACTCTTGAGTAGAAATGCATCTGCTCTCCAGAAATAAGCACCTTTGTAACATGAGCCAAATTGAAGCAGAACACATTGTTGGAGTGTCAGAATGCATAGATAGAAGGCAAATAAGCGTTCTATGGCTTTATTTCGCTTCGTTGCTTACTCTTGAGTAGAACTGCATGTTCACTCCAGAAATAATCACCTTTGTAAAATGAGCCAAATTGAAGCAGAACACATTGTTGGAGTGTCGGAATGCATAGATAGAAGGCGAATATGCGTTCTATGGCTTTATTTCGCTTCGTTGCTTACTTTTGAGTAGAACTGCATGCTCACTCCAGAAATAATCACTGTGGTAAAATGAGCCAAATTGAAGCAGAACACATTGTTGGAGTGTCAGAATGCATAGAGAGAAGGCAAATATGCGTTCTATGACTTTATTTCGCTTAGTTGCTTACTCTTGAGTAGAACTGCATCTGCTCTCCAGAAATACGCACCTTTGTAAAATGAGCCAAATTGAGGCAGAACACATTGTTGGAGTGTCAGAATGCATAGATAGAAGGCAAATAAGCGTTCTATGGCTTTATTTCGCTTAGTTGCTTACTCTTGAGTAGAAATGCATCTGCTCTCCAGAAATAAGCACCTTTGTAAAATGAGCCAGATTGAAGCAGAACACATTGTTGGAGTGTCAGAATGCATAGATAGAAGGCAAATAAGCGTTCTATGGCTTTATTTCGCTTAGTTGCTTACTCTTGACTAGAAATGCATCTGCTCTCCAGAAATGAGCACCTTTGTAAAATGAGCCAAATTGAAGCAGAACACATTGTTGGAGTGTCAGAATGCATAGATAGAAGGCGAATATGCATTCTATGGCTTTATTTCGCTTCGTTGCTTACTCTTGAGTAGAACTGCATGTTCACTCCAGAAATAATCACCTTTGTAAAATGAGCCAAATTGAAGCAGAACACATTGTTGGAGTGTCAGAATGCATAGATAGAAGGCAAATAAGCGTTCTATGGCTTTATTTCGATTAGTTGCTTACTCTTGAGTAGAAATGCATCTGCTCTCCAGAAATACGCACCTTTGTAAAATGAGCCAAATTGAAGCAGAACACATTGTTGGAGTGTCAGAATGCATAGATAGAAGGCAAATAAGCGTTCTATGGCTTTATTTCGCTTAGTTGCTTACTCTTGAGTAGAAATACATCTGCACTCCAGACATAAGCACCTTTGTAAAATGAGCCGAATTGAAGCAGAACACATTGTTGGAGTGTCAGAATGCATAGATAGAAGGCGAATATGCGTTCTATGGCTTTATTTCGCTTCGTTGCTTACTCTTGAGTAGAACTGCATGTTCACTCCAGAAATAATCACCTTTGTAAAATGAGCCAAATTGAAGCAGAACACATTGTTGGAGTGTCAGTATGCATAGATAGAAGGCAAATAAGCGTTCTATGGCTTTATTTCGCTGAGTTGCTTACTCTTGAGTAGAACGGCATATTCACTCCAGCAAAAAGCACCTTTGTAAAATGAGCCAAATTGAAGCAAAACACATTGTTGGAGTGTCGGAATGTATAGATAGAAGGCGAATATGCGTTCTATGGCTTTATTTCGCTTCGTTGCTTACTTTTGAGTAGAACTGCATGCTCACTCCAGAAATAATCACTGTGGTAAAATGAGCCAAATTGAAGCAGAACACATTGTTGGAGTGTCAGAATGCATAGAGAGAAGGCAAATATGCGTTCTATGACTTTATTTCGCTTAGTTGCTTACTCTTGAGTAGAACTGCATCTGCTCTCCAGAAATACGCACCTTTGTAAAATGAGCCAAATTGAGGCAGAACACATTGTTGGAGTGTCAGAATGCATAGATAGAAGGCAAATAAGCGTTCTATGGCTTTATTTCGCTTAGTTGCTTACTCTTGAGTAGAAATGCATCTGCTCTCCAGAAATAAGCACCTTTGTAAAATGAGCCAGATTGAAGCAGAACACATTGTTGGAGTGTCAGAATGCATAGATAGAAGGCAAATAAGCGTTCTATGGCTTTATTTCGCTTAGTTGCTTACTCTTGACTAGAAATGCATCTGCTCTCCAGAAATGAGCACCTTTGTAAAATGAGCCAAATTGAAGCAGAACACATTGTTGGAGTGTCAGAATGCATAGATAGAAGGCGAATATGCATTCTATGGCTTTATTTCGCTTCGTTGCTTACTCTTGAGTAGAAATACATCTGCACTCCAGACATAAGCACCTTTGTAAAATGTTCCAAATTGAAGCAGAACACATTGTTGGAGTGTCAGAATGCATAGATAGAAGGCGAATATGCGTTCTATGGCTTTATTTTGCTTCGTTGCTTACTCTTGAGTAGAACTGCATGTTCACTCCAGAAATAATCACCTTTGTAAAATGAGCCAAATTGAAGCAGAACACATTGTTGGAGTGTCGGAATGCATAGATAGAAGGCGAATATGCGTTCTATGGCTTTATTTCGCTTCGTTGCTTACTTTTGAGTAGAACTGCATGTTCACTCCAGAAATAATCACTTTTGTAAAATGAGCCAAATTGAAGCAGAACACATTGTTGGAGTGTCAGAATTCATAGAGAGAAGGCAAATAAGCGTTCTATGGCTTTATTCCGCTGAGTTGCTTACTCTTGAGTAGAACTGCATATTCACTCCAGCAAAAAGCACCTTTGTAAAATGAGCCAAATTGAAGCAGAACACATTGTTGGAGTGTCAGAATGCATAGATAGAAGGCGAATATGCGTTCTATGGCTTTATTTCGCTTCGTTGCTTACTCTTGAGTAGAACTGCATGTTCACTCCAGAAATAATCACCTTTGTAAAATGAGCCAAATTGAAGCAGAACACATTGTTGGAGTGTCAGAATGCATAGATAGAAGGCGAATATGCGTTCTATGGCTTTATTTCGCTGAGTTGCTTACTCTTGAGTAGAACGGCATATTCACTCCAGCAAAAAACACCTTTGTAAAATGAGCCAAATTGAAACAAAACACATTGTTGGAGTGTCGGAATGCATAGATAGAAGGCGAATATGCGTTCTATAGCTTTATTTCGCTTCGTTGCTTACTTTTGAGTAGAACTGCATGCTCACTCCAGAAATAATCACTGTGGTAAAATGAGCCAAATTGAAGCAGAACACATTGTTGGAGTGTCAGAATGCATAGAGAGAAGGCAAATATGCGTTCTATGACTTTATTTCGCTTAGTTGCTTACTCTTGAGTAGAACTGCATCTGCTCTCCAGAAATACGCACCTTTGTAAAATGAGCCAAATTGAGGCAGAACACATTGTTGGAGTGTCAGAATGCATAGATAGAAGGCAAATAAGCGTTCTATGGCTTTATTTCGCTTAGTTGCTTACTCTTGAGTAGAAATGCATCTGCTCTCCAGAAATAAGCACCTTTGTAAAATGAGCCAGATTGAAGCAGAACACATTGTTGGAGTGTCAGAATGCATAGATAGAAGGCAAATAAGCGTTCTATGGCTTTATTTCGCTTAGTTGCTTACTCTTGACTAGAAATGCATCTGCTCTCCAGAAATGAGCACCTTTGTAAAATGAGCCAAATTAAAGCAGAACACATTGTTGGAGTGTCAGAATGCATAGATAGAAGGCGAATATGCATACTATGGCTTTATTTCGCTTCGTTGCTTACTCTTGAGTAGAACTGCATGTTCACTCCAGAAATAATCACCTTTGTAAAATGAGCCAAATTTAAGCAGAACACATTGTTGGAGTGTCAGAATGCATAGATAGAAGGCAAATAAGCGTTCTATGGCTTTATTTCGATTAGTTGCTTACTCTTGAGTAGAAATGCATCTGCTCTCCAGAAATACGCACCTTTGTAAAATGAGCCAAATTGAAGCAGAACACATTGTTGGAGTGTCAGAATGCATAGATAGAAGGCAAATAAGCGTTCTATGGCTTTATTTCGCTTAGTTGCTTACTCTTGAGTAGAAATACATCTGCACTCCAGACATAAGCACCTTTGTAAAATGTTCCAAACTGAAGCAGAACACATTGTTGGAGTGTCAGAATGCATAGATAGAAGGCGAATATGCGTTCTATGGCTTTATTTTGCTTCGTTGCTTATTCTTGAGTAGAACTGCATGTTCACTCCAGAAATTATCACCTTTGTAAAATGAGCCAAATTGAAGCAGAACACATTGTTGGAGTGTCGGAATGCATAGATAGAAGGCGAATATGCGTTCTATGGCTTTATTTCGCTTCGTTGCTTACTTTTGAGTAGAACTGCATGTTCACTCCAGAAATAATCACTTTTGTAAAATGAGCCAAATTGAAGCAGAACACATTGTTGGAGTGTCAGAATTCATAGAGAGAAGGCAAATAAGCGTTCTATGGCTTTATTCCGCTGAGTTGCTTACTCTTGAGTAGAACTGCATATTCACTCCAGCAAAAAGCACCTTTGTAAAATGAGCCAAATTGAAGCAGAACACATTGTTGGAGTGTCAGAATGCATAGATAGAAGGCAAATAAGCGTTCTATGGCTTTATTTCGCTTAGTTGCTTACTCTTGAGTAGAACTGCATGTTCACTCCAGAAATAAGCACCTTTGTAAAATGAGCCAAATTGAAGCAGAACACATTGTTGGAGTGTCAGAATGCATAGATAGAAGGCAAATAAGCGTTCTATGTCTTTATTTCGATTAGTTGCTTACTCTTGAGTAGAAATGCATCTGCTCTCCAGAAATACGCACCTTTGTAAAATGAGCCAAATTGAAGCAGAACACATTGTTGGAGTGTCAGAATGCATAGATAGAAGGCGAATATGCGTTCTATGGCTTTATTTCGCTTCGTTGCTTACTCTTGAGTAGAACTGCATGTTCACTCCAGAAATAATCACCTTTGTAAAATGAGCCAAATTGAAGCAGAACACATTGTTGGAGTGTCAGAATGCATAGAGAGAAGGCAAATGTGCGTTCTATGACTTTATTTCGCTTAGTTGCTTACTCTTGAGTAGAACTGCATCTGCTCTCCAGAAATACGCACCTTTGTAAAATGAGCCAAATTGAAGCAGAACACATTGTTGGAGTGTCAGAATGCATAGAGAGAAGGCAAATAAGCGTTCTATGGCTTTATTCCGCTGAGTTGCTTACTCTTGAGTAGAACTGCATATTCACTCCAGCAAAAAGCACCTTTGTAAAATGAACCAAATTGAAGCAGAACACATGGTCGGAGTGTCAGAATGCATAGATAGAAGGCAAATAAGCGTTCTATGGCTTTATTTCGCTTAGTTGCTTACTCTTGAGTAGAAATGCATCTGCTCTCCAGAAATAAGCACCTTTGTAAAATGAGCCAAATTGAAGCAGAACACATTGTTGGAGTGTCAGAATGCATAGATAGAAGGCAAATAAGCGTTCTATGGCTTTATTTCGCTGAGTTGCTTACTCTTGAGTAGAACTGCACATTCACTCCAGCAATAAGCACCTTCGTAAAATGAGCCAAATAGAAGCAGAACACATTGTTGGAGTGTCAGAATGCATAGATAGAATGCAAATATGCGTTCTTTGGCTTTAACCTTTGTAAAATGAGCCAAATTGAAGCAGAACACATTGTTGGAGTGTCAGAATGCATAGATGGAAGGCAAATAAGCGCACTATGGCTTTATTTCGCTTACTTGCTTACTCTTGAGTAGAAATGCATCTGCTCTCCAGCAATAAGCTCCTTTGTAAAATGAACCAAATTGAAGCAGAACACTTGGTCGGAGTGTCAGAATGCATAGATAGAAGGCAAATAAGCGTTCTATGGCTTTATTTCGCTTAGTTGCTTACTCTTGAGTAGAACTGCATATTCACTCCAGCAATAAGCACCTTTGTAACATGAACCAAATTGAAGCAGAACACATTGTTGGAGTGTCAGAATGCATAGATAGAAGGCAAATAAGCGTTCTATGGCTTTATTTCGCTTAGTTGCTTACTCTTTAGTAGAAATGCATCTGCACTCCAGAAATAAGCACCTTTGTAAAATGAGCCAAATTGAAGCAGAACACATTGTTGGAGTGTCAGAATGCATGGATAGAAGGCCAATAAGCGTTCTCTGGCTTTATTTCGCTGAGTTGCTTACTCTTGAGTAGAACTGCACATTCACTCCAGCAATAAGCACCTTTGTAAAATGAGCCAGATTGAAGCAGAACACATTTTTGGAGTGTCAGAATGCATAGATAGAAGGCGAATATGCGTTCTACGGCTTTATTTCGCTTCGTTGCTTACTCTTGAGTAAAACTGCATGTTCACTCCAGAAATAATCACCTTTGTAAAATGAGCCAAATTGAAGCAGAACACATTGTTGGAGTGTCAGAATGCATAGAGAGAAGGTAAATATGCGTTCTATGACTTTATTTCGCTTAGTTGCTTACTCTTGAGTAGAACTGCATCTGCTCTCCAGAAATACGCACCTTTGTAAAATGAGCCAAATTGAAGCAGAACACATTGTTGGAGTGTCAGAATGCATAGATAGAAGGCAAATAAGCGTTCTATGGCTTTATTTCGCTTAGTTGCTTACTCTTGACTAGAAATGCATCTGCTCTCCAGAAATGAGCACCTTTGTAAAATGAGCCAAATTGAAGCAGAACACATTGTTGGAGTGTCAGAATGCATAGATAGAAGGCGAATATGCATTCTATGGCTTTATTTCGCTTCGTTGCTTACTCTTGAGTAGAACTGCATGTTCACTCCAGAAATAATCACCTTTGTAAAATGAGCCAAATTGAAGCAGAACACATTGTTGGAGTGTCAGAATGCATAGATAGAAGGCAAATAAGCGTTCTATGGCTTTATTTCGATTAGTTGCTTACTCTTGAGTAGAAATGCATCTGCTCTCCAGAAATACGCACCTTTGTAAAATGAGCCAAATTGAAGCAGAACACATTGTTGGAGTGTCAGAATGCATAGATGGAAGGCAAATAAGCGTTCTATGGCTTTATTTCGCTTAGTTGCTTACTCTTGAGTAGAAATACATCTGCACTCCAGACATAAGCACCTTTGTAAAATGAGCCAAATTGAAGCAGAACACATTGTTGGAGTGTCAGAATGCATAGATAGAAGGCGAATATGCGTTCTATGGCTTTATTTTGCTTCGTTGCTTACTCTTGAGTAGAACTGCATGTTCACTCCAGAAATAATCACCTTTGTAAAATGAGCCAAATTGAAGCAGAACACATTGTTGGAGTGTCGGAATGCATAGATAGAAGGCGAATATGCGTTCTATGGCTTTATTTCGCTTCGTTGCTTACTTTTGAGTAGAACTGCATGTTCACTCCAGAAATAATCACTTTTGTAAAATGAGCCAAATTGAAGCAGAACACATTGTTGGAGTGTCAGAATTCATAGAGAGAAGGCAAATAAGCGTTCTATGGCTTTATTCCGCTGAGTTGCTTACTCTTGAGTAGAACTGCATATTCACTCCAGCAAAAAGCACCTTTGTAAAATGAGCCAAATTGAAGCAGAACACATTGTTGGAGTGTCAGAATGCATAGATAGAAGGCAAATAAGCGTCCTATGGCTTTATTTCGCTTAGTTGCTTACTCTTGAGTAGAAATGCATATGCTCTCCAGAAATAAGCACCTTTGTAAAATGAGCCAGATTGAAGCAGAACACATTGTTGGAGTGTCAGAATGCATAGAGAGAAGGTAAATATGCGTTCTATGACTTTATTTCGCTTAGTTGCTTACTCTTGAGTAGAACTGCATCTGCTCTCCAGAAATACGCACCTTTGTAAAATGAGCCAAATTGAAGCAGAACACATTGTTGGAGTGTCAGAATGCATAGATAGAAGGCAAATAAGCGTTCTATGGCTTTATTTCGCTTAGTTGCTTACTCTTGACTAGAAATGCATCTGCTCTCCAGAAATGAGCACCTTTGTAAAATGAGCCAAATTGAAGCAGAACACATTGTTGGAGTGTCAGAATGCATAGATAGAAGGCGAATATGCATTCTATGGCTTTATTTCGCTTCGTTGCTTACTCTTGAGTAGAACTGCATGTTCACTCCAGAAATAATCACCTTTGTAAAATGAGCCAAATTGAAGCAGAACACATTGTTGGAGTGTCAGAATGCATAGATAGAAGGCAAATAAGCGTTCTATGGCTTTATTTCGATTAGTTGCTTACTCTTGAGTAGAAATGCATCTGCTCTCCAGAAATACGCACCTTTGTAAAATGAGCCAAATTGAAGCAGAACACATTGTTGGAGTGTCAGAATGCATAGATGGAAGGCAAATAAGCGTTCTATGGCTTTATTTCGCTTAGTTGCTTACTCTTGAGTAGAAATACATCTGCACTCCAGACATAAGCACCTTTGTAAAATGAGCCAAATTGAAGCAGAACACATTGTTGGAGTGTCAGAATGCATAGATAGAAGGCGAATATGCGTTCTATGGCTTTATTTTGCTTCGTTGCTTACTCTTGAGTAGAACTGCATGTTCACTCCAGAAATAATCACCTTTGTAAAATGAGCCAAATTGAAGCAGAACACATTGTTGGAGTGTCGGAATGCATAGATAGAAGGCGAATATGCGTTCTATGGCTTTATTTCGCTTCGTTGCTTACTTTTGAGTAGAACTGCATGTTCACTCCAGAAATAATCACTTTTGTAAAATGAGCCAAATTGAAGCAGAACACATTGTTGGAGTGTCAGAATTCATAGAGAGAAGGCAAATAAGCGTTCTATGGCTTTATTCCGCTGAGTTGCTTACTCTTGAGTAGAAATACATCTGCACTCCAGACATAAGCACCTTTGTAAAATGAGCCAAATTGAAGCAGAACACATTGTTGGAGTGTCAGAATGCATAGATAGAAGGCGAATATGCGTTCTATGGCTTTATTTTGCTTCGTTGCTTACTCTTGAGTAGAACTGCATGTTCACTCCAGAAATAATCACCTTTGTAAAATGAGCCAAATTGAAGCAGAACACATTGTTGGAGTGTCGGAATGCATAGATAGAAGGCGAATATGCGTTCTATGGCTTTATTTCGCTTCGTTGCTTACTTTTGAGTAGAACTGCATGTTCACTCCAGAAATAATCACTTTTGTAAAATGAGCCAAATTGAAGCAGAACACATTGTTGGAGTGTCAGAATTCATAGAGAGAAGGCAAATAAGCGTTCTATGGCTTTATTCCGCTGAGTTGCTTACTCTTGAGTAGAACTGCATATTCACTCCAGCAAAAAGCACCTTTGTAAAATGAGCCAAATTGAAGCAGAACACATTGTTGGAGTGTCAGAATGCATAGATAGAAGGCAAATAAGCGTCCTATGGCTTTATTTCGCTTAGTTGCTTACTCTTGAGTAGAAATGCATATGCTCTCCAGAAATAAGCACCTTTGTAAAATGAGCCAGATTGAAGCAGAACACATTGTTGGAGTGTCAGAATGCATAGAGAGAAGGTAAATATGCGTTCTATGACTTTATTTCGCTTAGTTGCTTACTCTTGAGTAGAACTGCATCTGCTCTCCAGAAATACGCACCTTTGTAAAATGAGCCAAATTGAAGCAGAACACATTGTTGGAGTGTCAGAATGCATAGATAGAAGGCAAATAAGCGTTCTATGGCTTTATTTCGCTTAGTTGCTTACTCTTGACTAGAAATGCATCTGCTCTCCAGAAATGAGCACCTTTGTAAAATGAGCCAAATTGAAGCAGAACACATTGTTGGAGTGTCAGAATGCATAGATAGAAGGCGAATATGCATTCTATGGCTTTATTTCGCTTCGTTGCTTACTCTTGAGTAGAACTGCATGTTCACTCCAGAAATAATCACCTTTGTAAAATGAGCCAAATTGAAGCAGAACACATTGTTGGAGTGTCAGAATGCATAGATAGAAGGCAAATAAGCGTTCTATGGCTTTATTTCGATTAGTTGCTTACTCTTGAGTAGAAATGCATCTGCTCTCCAGAAATACGCACCTTTGTAAAATGAGCCAAATTGAAGCAGAACACATTGTTGGAGTGTCAGAATGCATAGATGGAAGGCAAATAAGCGTTCTATGGCTTTATTTCGCTTAGTTGCTTACTCTTGAGTAGAAATACATCTGCACTCCAGACATAAGCACCTTTGTAAAATGAGCCAAATTGAAGCAGAACACATTGTTGGAGTGTCAGAATGCATAGATAGAAGGCGAATATGCGTTCTATGGCTTTATTTTGCTTCGTTGCTTACTCTTGAGTAGAACTGCATGTTCACTCCAGAAATAATCACCTTTGTAAAATGAGCCAAATTGAAGCAGAACACATTGTTGGAGTGTCGGAATGCATAGATAGAAGGCGAATATGCGTTCTATGGCTTTATTTCGCTTCGTTGCTTACTTTTGAGTAGAACTGCATGTTCACTCCAGAAATAATCACTTTTGTAAAATGAGCCAAATTGAAGCAGAACACATTGTTGGAGTGTCAGAATTCATAGAGAGAAGGCAAATAAGCGTTCTATGGCTTTATTCCGCTGAGTTGCTTACTCTTGAGTAGAACTGCATATTCACTCCAGCAAAAAGCACCTTTGTAAAATGAGCCAAATTGAAGCAGAACACATTGTTGGAGTGTCAGAATGCATAGATAGAAGGCAAATAAGCGTCCTATGGCTTTATTTCGCTTAGTTGCTTACTCTTGAGTAGAAATGCATATGCTCTCCAGAAATAAGCACCTTTGTAAAATGAGCCAGATTGAAGCAGAACACATTGTTGGAGTGTCAGAATGCATAGATAGAAGGCAAATAAGCGTTCTATGGCTTTATTTCGCTTAGTTGCTTACTCTTGACTTGAAATGCATCTGCTCTCCAGAAATGAGCACCTTTGTAAAATGAGCCAAATTGAAGCAGAACACATTGTTGGAGTGTCAGAATGCATAGATAGAAGGCGAATATGCATTCTATGGCTTTCTTTCGCTTCGTTGCTTACTCTTGAGTAGAACTGCATGTTCACTCCAGAAATAATCACCTTTGTAAAATGAGCCAAATTGAAGCAGAACACATTGTTGGAGTGTCAGAATGCATAGATAGAAGGCAAATAAGCGTTCTATGGCTTTATTTCGATTAGTTGCTTACTCTTGAGTAGAAATGCATCTGCTCTCCAGAAATACGCACCTTTGTAAAATGAGCCAAATTGAAGCAGAACACATTGTTGGAGTGTCAGAATGCATAGATAGAAGGCAAATAAGCGTTCTATGGCTTTATTTCGCTTAGTTGCTTACTCTTGAGTAGAAATACATCTGCACTCCAGACATAAGCACCTTTGTAAAATGAGCCAAATTGAAGCAGAACACATTGTTGGAGTGTCAGAATGCATAGATAGAAGGCGAATATGCGTTCTATGGCTTTATTTCGCTTCGTTGCTTACTCTTGAGTAGAACTGCATGTTCACTCCAGAAATAATCACCTTTGTAAAATGAGCCAAATTGAAGCAGAACACATTGTTGGAGTGTCAAAATGCATAGATAGAAGGCAAATAAGCGTTCTATGGCTTTATTTCGATTAGTTGCTTACTCTTGAGTAGAAATGCATGTTCACTCCAGAAATAATCACCTTTGTAAAATGAGCCAAATTGAAGCAGAACACATTTTTGGAGTGTCAGAATGCATAGATAGAAGGCGAATATGCGTTCTACGGCTTTATTTCGCTTCGTTGCTTACTCTTGAGTAGAACTGCATGTTCACTCCAGAAATAATCACCTTTGTAAAATGAGCCAAATTGAAGCAGAACACATTGTTGGAGTGTCAGAATGCATAGAGAGAAGGCAAATATGCGTTCTATGACTTTAATTCGCTTAGTTGCTTACTCTTGAGTAGAACTGCATCTGCTCTCCAGAAATACGCACCTTTGTAAAATGAGCCAAATTGAAGCAGAACACATTGTTGGAGTGTCAGAATGCATAGATAGAAGGCAAATAAGCGTTCTGTGGCATTATTTCGCTGAGTTGCTTACTCTTGAGTAGAGCAGCAAATTCACTCCAGCAAAAAGCACCTTTGTAAAATGAGCCAAATTGAAGCAGAACACATTGTTGGAGTGTCGGAATGCATAGATAGAAGGCGAATATGCGTTCTATGGCTTTATTTCGCTTCGTTGCTTACTTTTGAGTAGAACTGCATGTTCACTCCAGAAATAATCACTTTTGTAAAATGAGCCAAATTGAAGCAGAACACATTGTTGGAGTGTCAGAATTCATAGAGAGAAGGCAAATAAGCGTTCTATGGCTTTATTTCGCTGAGTTGCTTACTCTTGAGTAGAACTGCATATTCACTCCAGCAAAAAGCACCTTTGTACAATGAGCCAAATTGAAGCAGAACACATTGTTGGAGTGTCAGAATGCATAGATAGAAGGCAAATAAGCGTTCTATGGCTTTATTTCGCTTAGTTGCTTACTCTTGAGTAGAACTGCATGTTCACTCCAGAAATAATCACCTTTGTAAAATGAGCCAAATTGAAGCAGAACACATTGTTGGAGTGTCAGAATGCATAGATAGAAGGCAAATAAGCGTTCTATGGCTTTATTCCGCTTCGTTGCCTAATCTTGAGTAGAACTGCATGTTCACTCCAGCAAATAAGCACCTTTGTAAAATGAGCCAAATTGAAGCAGAACACATTGTTGGAGTGTCAGAATGCATAGATAGAAGGCAAATATACGTTCTATGACTTTATTTCGCTTAGTTGCTTACTCTTGAGTAGAACTGCATCTGCTCTCCAGAAATACGCACCTTTGTAAAATGAGCCAAATTGAAGCAGAACACATTGTTGGAGTGTCAGAATGCATAGAGAGAAGGAAAATAAGCGTTCTATGGCTTTATTTCGCTTAGTTGCTTACTCTTGACTAGAAATGCATCTGCTCTCCAGAAATGAGCACCTTTGTAAAATGAGCCAAATTGAAGCAGAACACATTGTTGGAGTGTCAGAATGCATAGATAGAAGGCGAATATGCATTCTATGGCTTTATTTCGCTTCGTTGCTTACTCTTGAGTAGAACTGCATGTTCACTCCAGAAATAATCACCTTTGTAAAATGAGCCAAATTGAAGCAGAACACATTGTTGGAGTGTCAGAATGCATAGATAGAAGGCAAATAAGCGTTCTATGGCTTTATTTCGATTAGTTGCTTACTCTTGAGTAGAAATGCATCTGCTCTCCAGAAATACGCACCTTTGTAAAATGAGCCAAATTGAAGCAGAACACATTGTTGGAGTGTCAGAATGCATAGATAGAAGGCAAATAAGCGTTCTATGGCTTTATTTCGCTTAGTTGCTTACTCTTGAGTAGAAATACATCTGCACTCCAGACATAAGCACCTTTGTAAAATGAGCCAAATTGAAGCAGAACACATTGTTGGAGTGTCAGAATGCATAGATAGAAGGCGAATATGCGTTCTATGGCTTTATTTTGCTTCGTTGCTTACTCTTGAGTAGAACTGCATGTTCACTCCAGAAATAATCACCTTTGTAAAATGAGCCAAATTGAAGCAGAACACATTGTTGGAGTGTCGGAATGCATAGAGAGAAGGCGAATATGCGTTCTATGGCTTTATTTCGCTTCGTTGCTTACTTTTGAGTAGAACTGCATATTCACTCCAGAAATAATCACTTTTGTAAAATGAGCCAAAGTGAAGCAGAACACATTGTTGGAGTGTCAGAATTCATAGAGAGAAGGCAAATAAGCGTTCTATGGCTTTATTCCGCTGAGTTGCTTACTCTTGAGTAGAACTGCATATTCACTCCAGCAAAAAGCACCTTTGTAAAATGAGCCAAATTGAAGCAGAACACATTGTTGGAGTGTCAGAATGCATAGATAGAAGGCAAATAAGCGTTCTATGGCTTTATTTCGCTTAGTTGCTTACTCTTGAGTAGAACTGCATGTTCACTCCAGAAATAAGCACCTTTGTAAAATGAGCCAAATTGAAGCAGAACACATTGTTGGAGTGTCAGAATGCATAGATAGAAGGCGAATATGCGTTCTCTGGCTTTATTTCGCTTCGTTGCTTACTCTTGAGTAGAACTGCATGTTCACTCCAGAAATAATCACCTTTGTAAAATGAGCCAAATTGAAGCAGAACACATTGTTGGAGTGTCAGAATGCATAGATGGAAGGCAAATAAGCGTTCTATGGCTTTATTTCGCTTAATTGCTTACTCTTGAGTAGAAATGCATCTGCTCTCCAGAAATAAGCACCTTTGTAAAATGAACCAAATTGAAGCAGAACACATGGTCGGAGTGTCAGAATGCATAGATAGAAGGCAAATAAGCGTTCTATGGCTTTATTTCGCTTAGTTGCTTACTCTTGAGTAGAAATGCATCTGCTCTCCAGAAATAAGCACCTTTGTAAAATGAGCCAAATTGAAGCAGAACACATTGTTGGAGTGTCAGAATGCATAGATAGAAGGCAAATAAGCGTTCTATGGCTTTATTTCGCTGAGTTGCTTACTCTTGAGTAGAAATGCATATTCACTCCAGCAAAAAGCACCTTTGTAAAATGAGCCAAATTGAAGCAGAACACATTGTTGGAGTGTCAGAATGTATAGATAGAAGGCAAATAAGCGTTTTATGGCTGTATTTCGCTTTGTTGCTTACACTTGAGTAGAAATGCATCGGCACTTCAGAAATAAGCACCTTTGTAAAATGAGCCAAATTGAAGCAGAACACATTGTTGGAGTGTCAGAATGCATAATTAGAAGGCAAATAAGCGTTCTATGGCTTTATTTCGCTTAGTTGCTTACTCTTTAGTAGAAATGCATCTGCACTCCAGAAATAAGCACCTTTGTAAAATGAGCCAAATTGAAGCAGAACACATTGTTGGAGTGTCAGAATGCATGGATAGAAGGCCAATAAGCGTTCTCTGGCTTTATTTCGCTGAGTTGCTTACTCTTGAGTAGAACTGCACATTCACTCCAGCAATAAGCACCTTTGTAAAATGAGCCAAATTGAATCAGAACACATTGTTGGAGTGTCAGAATGCATAGAGAGAAGGCAAATATGCGTTCTATGACTTTATTTCGCTTAGTTGCTTACTCTTGAGTAGAACTGCATGTTCACTCCAGAAATAAGCACCTTTGTAAAATGAGCCAAATTGAAGCAGAACACATTGTTGGAGTGTCAGAATGCATAGATAGAAGGCGAATATGCGTTCTATGGCTTTATTTCGCTTCGTTGCTTACTCTTGAGTAGAACTGCATGTTCACTCCAGAAATAATCACCTTTGTAAAATGAGCCAAATTGAAGCAGAACACATTGTTGGAGTGTCAGAATGCATAGATAGAAGGCAAATAAGCGTTCTATGGCTTTATTTCGCTGAGTTGCTTACTCTTGAGTAGAAATGCATATTCACTCCAGCAAAAAGCACCTTTGTAAAATGAGCCAAATTGAAGCAGAACACATTGTTGGAGTGTCAGAATGTATAGATAGAAGGCAAATAAGCGTTTTATGGCTGTATTTCGCTTTGTTGCTTACACTTGAGTAGAAATGCATCGGCACTTCAGAAATAAGCACCTTTGTAAAATGAGCCAAATTGAAGCAGAACACATTGTTGGAGTGTCAGAATGCATAATTAGAAGGCAAATAAGCGTTCTATGGCTTTATTTCGATTAGTTGCTTACTCTTGAGTAGAAATGCATCTGCTCTCCAGCAATAAGCTCCTTTGTAAAATGAACCAAATTGAAGCAGAACACATGGTCGGAGTGTCAGAATGCATAGATAGAAGGCAAATAAGCGTTCTATGCCTTTATTTCGCTTAGTTGCTTACTCTTGAGTAGAAATGCATCTGCTCTCCAGAAATAAGCACCTTTGTAAAATGAGCCAAATTGAAGCAGAACACATTGTTGGAGTGTCAGAATGCATAGATAGAAGGCAAATAAGCGTTCTATGGCTTTATTTCGCTGAGTTGCTTACTCTTGAGTAGAACTGCACATTCACTCCAGCAATAAGCACCTTCGTAAAATGAGCCAAATAGAAGCAGAACACATTGTTGGAGTGTCAGAATGCATAGATAGAATGCAAATATGCGTTCTTTGGCTTTAACCTTTGTAAAATGAGCCAAATTGAAGCAGAACACATTGTTGGAGTGTCAGAATGCATAGATGGAAGGCAAATAAGCGCACTATGGCTTTATTTCGCTTACTTGCTTACTCTTGAGTAGAAATGCATCTGCTCTCCAGCAATAAGCTCCTTTGTAAAATGAACCAAATTGAAGCAGAACACTTGGTCGGAGTGTCAGAATGCATAGATAGAAGGCAAATAAGCGTTCTATGGCTTTATTTCGCTTAGTTGCTTACTCTTGAGTAGAACTGCATATTCACTCCAGCAATAAGCACCTTTGTAACATGAACCAAATTGAAGCAGAACACATTGTTGGAGTGTCAGAATGCATAGATAGAAGGCAAATAAGCGTTCTATGGCGTTATTTCGCTTAGTTGCTTACTCTTTAGTAGAAATGCATCTGCACTCCAGAAATAAGCACCTTTGTAAAATGAGCCAAATTGAAGCAGAACACATTGTTGGAGTGTCAGAATGCATGGATAGAAGGCCAATAAGCGTTCTCTGGCTTTATTTCGCTGAGTTGCTTACTCTTGAGTAGAACTGCACATTCACTCCAGCAATAAGCACCTTCGTAAAATGAGCCAAATTGAAGCAGAACACATTGTTGGAGTGTCAGAATGCATAGTTAGAATGCAAATATGCGTTCTTTGGCTTTAACCTTTGTAAAATGAGCCAAATTGAAGCAGAACACATTGTTGGAGTGTCATAATGCATAGATAGAAGGCAAATAAGCGTTCTATGGCTTTATTTCGCTGAGTTGCTTACTCTTGAGTAGAACTGCATATTCACTCCAGCAAAAAGCACCTTTGTAAAATGAGCCAAATTGAAGCAGAACACATTGTTGGAGTGTCAGAATGTATAGATAGAAGGCAAATAAGCGTTCTATGGCTGTATTTCGCTTTGTTGCTTACACTTGAGTAGAAATGCATCTGCACTTCAGAAATAAGCACCTTTGTAAAATGAGCCAACTTGAAGCAGAACACATTGTTGGAGTGTCAGAATGCTTAATTAGAAGGCAAATAAGCGTTCTATGGCTTTATTTCGCTTAGTTGCTTACTCTTTAGTAGAAATGCATCTGCACTCCAGGAATATTCACCTTTGTAAAATGAGCCAACTTGAAGCAGAACACATTGTCGGAATGTCAGAATGCATAGATGGAAGGCAAATAAGCGTTCTTTGGCTTTATTTCGCTTAGTCGCTTACTCTTGAGTAGAAATGCATCTGCACTCCAGAAATAAGCACCTTTGTAAAATGAGCCAAATTGAAGCAGAATACATTGTTGGAGTGTCAGAATGCATAAAGAGAAGGCATATATGCGTTCTATGACTTTATTTCGCTTAGTTGCTTACTCTTGAGTAGAACTGCATATTCACTCCAGCAATAAGCACCTTTGTAAAATGAGCCAAATTGAAGCAGAACACATTGTTGGAGTGTCAGAATGCATAGATAGAAGGCAAATAAGCGTTCTATGGCTTTATTTCGCTTAGTTGCTTACTCTTGAGTAGAAATGCATCTGCTCTCCAGAAATGAGCACCTTTGTAAAATGAGCCAAATTGAAGTAGAACACATTGTTGGAGTGTCAGAATGCATAGATAGAAGGCAAATAAGCATTCTATGGCTTTATTTCGCTTAGTTGCTTACTCTTGAGTAGAACTGCATGTTCACTCAAGCAATAAGCACCTTTGTAACATGAGCCAAATTGAAGCAGAATACATTGTTGGAGTGTCAGAATGCATAAAGAGAAGGCAAATATGCGTTCTATGACTTTATTTCGCTTAGTTGCTTATTCTTGAGTAGAACTGCATATTCACTCCAGCAATAAGCACCTTTGTAAAATGAGCCAAATTGAAGCAGAACACATTGTTGGAGTGTCCGAATGCATAGATAGAAGGCAAATAAGCGTTTTATGGCTGTATTTCGCTTTGTTGCTTACACTTGAGTAGAAATGCATCTGCACTTCAGAAATAAGCACCTTTGTAAAATGAGCCAAATTGAAGCAGAACACATTGTTGGAGTGTCAGAATGCATAATTAGAAGGCAAATAAGCGTTCTATGGCTTTATTTCGCTTAGTTGCTTACTCTTTAGTAGAAATGCATCTGCACTCCAGAAATAAGCACCTTTGTAAAATGAGCCAAATTGAAGCAGAACACATTGTTGGAGTGTCAGAATGCATGGATAGAAGGCCAATAAGCGTTCTCTGGCTTTATTTCGCTGAGTTGCTTACTCTTGAGTAGAACTGCACATACACTCCAGCAATAAGCACCTTCGTAAAATGAGCCAAATTGAAGCAGAACACATTGTTGGAGTGTCAGAATGCATAGATAGAATGCAAATATGCGTTCTTTGGCTTTAACCTTTGTAAAATGAGCCAAATTGAAGCAGAACACATTGTTGGAGTGTCAGAATGCATAGATGGAAGGCAAATAAGCGTTCTATGGCTTTATTTCGCTTAGTTGCTTACTCTTGAGTAGAAATGCATCTGCTCTCCAGAAATACGCACCTTTGTAAAATGAGCCAAATTGAAGCAGAACACATTGTTGGAGTGTCATAATGCATAGATAGAAGGCAAATAAGCGTTCTATGGCTTTATTTCGCTGAGTTGCTTACTCTTGAGTAGAACTGCATATTCACTCCAGCAAAAAGCACCTTTGTAAAATGAGCCAAATTGAAGCAGAACACATTGTTGGAGTGTCAGAATGCATAGATAGAAGGCAAATAAGCGTTCTATGGCTTTATTTCGCTTAGTTGCTTACTCTTGAGTAGAAATGCATCTGCTCTCCAGGAATAAGCAACTTTGTAAAATGAGCCAGATTGAAGCAGAACACATTGTTGGAGTGTCAGAATGCACAGATAGAAGGCGAATATGCGTTCTATGGCTTTATTTCGCTTCGTTGCTTACTCTTGAGTAGAACTGCATGTTCACTCCAGCAATAAGCACCTTTGTAAAATGAGCCAAATTGAAGCAGAACACATTGTTGGAGTGTCCGAATGCATAGATAGAAGGCAAATAAGCGTTTTATGGCTGTATTTCGCTTTGTTGCTTACACTTGAGTAGAAATGCATCTGCACTTCAGAAATAAGCACCTTTGTAAAATGAGCCAAATTGAAGCAGAACACATTGTTGGAGTGTCCGAATGCATAGATAGAAGGCAAATAAGCGTTCTATGGCTTTATTTGGCTTAGTTGCTTACTCTTGAGTAGAACTGCATATTCACTCCAGCAATAAGCACCTTTGTAACATGAGCCAAATTGAAGCAGAACACAATGTTGGAGTGTCAGAATGCATAGATAGAAGGCAAATAAGCGTTCTATGACTTTATTTCGCTTAGTTGCTTACTCTTGAGTAGAACTGCATGTTCACTCAAGCAATAAGCACCTTTGTAACATGAGCCAAATTGAAGCAGAATACATTGTTGGAGTGTCAGAATGCATAAAGAGAAGGCAAATATCCGTTCTATGACTTTATTTCGCTTAGTTGCTTATTCTTGAGTAGAACTGCATATTCACTCCAGCAATAAGCACCTTTGTAAAATGAGCCAAATTGAAACAGAACACATTGTTGGAGTGTCCGAATGCATAGATAGAAGGCAAATAAGCGTTCTATGGCTTTATTTCGCTTAGTTGCTTACTCTTGAGTAGAAATGCATCTGCTCTCCAGGAATAAGCAACTTTGTAAAATGAGCCAGATTGAAGCAGAACACATTGTTGGAGTGTCAGAATGCACAGATAGAAGGCGAATATGCGTTCTATGGCTTTATTTCGCTTCGTTGCTTACTCTTGAGTAGAACTGCATGTTCACTCCAGCAATAAGCACCTTTGTAAAATGAGCCAAATTGAAGCAGAACACATTGTTGGAGTGTCCGAATGCATAGATAGAAGGCAAATAAGCGTTTTATGGCTGTATTTCGCTTTGTTGCTTACACTTGAGTAGAAATGCATCTGCACTTCAGAAATAAGCACCTTTGTAAAATGAGCCAAATTGAAGCAGAACACATTGTTGGAGTGTCCGAATGCATAGATAGAAGGCAAATAAGCGTTCTATGGCTTTATTTGGCTTAGTTGCTTACTCTTGAGTAGAACTGCATATTCACTCCAGCAATAAGCACCTTTGTAACATGAGCCAAATTGAAGCAGAACACAATGTTGGAGTGTCAGAATGCATAGATAGAAGGCAAATAAGCGTTCTATGACTTTATTTCGCTTAGTTGCTTACTCTTGAGTAGAACTGCATGTTCACTCAAGCAATAAGCACCTTTGTAACATGAGCCAAATTGAAGCAGAATACATTGTTGGAGTGTCAGAATGCATAAAGAGAAGGCAAATATCCGTTCTATGACTTTATTTCGCTTAGTTGCTTATTCTTGAGTAGAACTGCATATTCACTCCAGCAATAAGCACCTTTGTAAAATGAGCCAAATTGAAGCAGAACACATTGTTGGAGTGTCCGAATGCATAGATAGAAGGCAAATAAGCGTTCTATGGCTTTATTTCGCTTAGTTGCTTACTCTTGAGTAGAAATGCATCTGCTCTACAGAAATGAGCACCTTTGTAAAATGAGCCAAATTGAAGCAGAACACATTGTTGGAGTGTCAGAATGCATAGATAGAAGGCAAATAAGCGTTCTATGGCTTTATTTGGCTTAGTTGCTTACTCTTGAGTAGAACTGCATATTCACTCCAGCAATAAGCACCTTTGTAACATGAGCCAAATTGAAGCAGATCACAATGTTGGAGTGTCAGAATGCATAGATAGAAGGCAAATAAGCGTTCTATGGCTGTGTTTCGCTTAGTTGCTTACTCTTGAGTAGAACTGCATGTTCACTCCAGAAATGAGCACCTTTGTAAAATGAACCAAATTGAAGCAGAACACATTGTTGGAGTGTCAGAATGCATAGATAGAAGGCAAATAAGCGTTCTATGGCTGTATTTCGCTTAGTTGCTTACTCTTGAGTAGAACTGCATATTCACTCCAGCAAAAAGCACCTTTGTAAAATGAGCCAAATTGAAGCAGAACACATTGTTGGAGTGTCAGAATGCATAGATAGAAGGCAAATAAGCGTTCTATGGCTTTATTTCGCTTAGTTGCTTACACTTTAGTAGAAATGCATCTGCACTCCAGAAATAAGCACCTTTGTAAAATGAGCCAAATTGAAGCAGAACACATTGTTGGAGTGTCAGGATGCATGGATAGAAGGCCAATAAGCGTTCTCTGGCTATATTTCGCTGAGTTGCTTACTCTTGAGTAGAACTGCACATTCACTTCAGCAATAAGCACCTTCGTAAAATGAGCCAAATTGAAGCAGAACACATTGTTGGAGTGTCAGAATGCATAGATAGAAGGCAAATAAGCGTTCTATGGCTTTATTTCGCTGAGTTGCTTACTCTTGAGTAGAAATGCATCTGCACTCCAGAAATAAGCACCTTTGTAAAATGAGCCAAATTGAAGCAGAACACATTGTTGGAGTGTCAGAATGCATGGATAGAAGGCCAATAAGCGTTCTCTGGCTTTATTTCGCTGACTTGCTTACTCTTGAGTAGAACTGCACATTCACTCCAGCAATAAGCACCTTCGTAAAATGAGCCAAATTGAAGCAGAACACATTGTTGGAGTGTCAGAATGCATAGATAGAATGCAAATATGCGTTCTTTGGCTTTAACCTTTGTAAAATGAGCCAAATTGAAGCAGAACACATTGTTGGAGTGTCAGAATGCATAGATGGAAGGCAAATAAGCGTTCTATGGCTTTATTTCGCTGAGTTGCTTACTCTTGAGTAGAACTGCATATTCACTCCAGCAAAAAGCACCTTTGTAAAATGAGCCAAATTGAAGCAGAACACATTGTTGGAGTGTCAGAATGCATAGATAGAAGGCAAATAAGCGTTCTATGGCTTTATTTCGCTTAGTTGCTTACTCTTGAGTAGAAATGCATCTGCTCTCCAGAAATACGCACCTTTGTAAAATGAGCCAAATTGAAGCAGAACACATTGTTGGAGTGTCATAATGCATAGATAGAAGGCAAATAAGCGTTCTATGGCTTTATTTCGCTGAGTTGCTTACTCTTGAGTAGAACTGCATATTCACTCCAGCAAAAAGCACCTTTGTAAAATGAGCCAAATTGAAGCAGAACACATTGTTGGAGTGTCAGAATGCATAGATAGAAGGCAAATAAGCGTTCTATGGCTTTATTTCGCTTAGTTGCTTACTCTTGAGTAGAAATGCATCTGCTCTCCAGAAATAAGCAACTTTGTAAAATGAGCCAGATTGAAGCAGAACACATTGTTGGAGTGTCAGAATGCACAGATAGAAGGCGAATATGCGTTCTATGGCTTTATTTCGCTTCGTTGCTTACTCTTGAGTAGAACTGCATGTTCACTCCAGCAATAAGCACCTTTGTAAAATGAGCCAAATTGAAGCAGAACACATTGTTGGAGTGTCAGAATGCATAGATAGAAGGCAAATAAGCGTACTATGGCTTTATTTCGCTTTGTTGCTTACTCTTGAGTAGAAATGCATCTGCTCTCCAGAAATAAGCACCTTTGTAACATGAGCCAAATTGAAGCAGAACACATTGTTGGAGTGTCAGAATGCATAGATAGAAGGCAAATAAGCGTTCTATGGCTTTATTTCGCTTAGTTGCTTACTCTTGAGTAGAAATGCATATTCACTCCAGCAATAAGCACCTTTGTAACATGAGTCAAATTGAAGCAGAACACAATGTTGGAGTGTCAGAATGCATAGATAGAAGGCAAATAAGCGTTCTATGGCTGTATTTCGCTTAGTTGCTTACTCTTGAGTAGAACTGCATGTTCACTCCAGAAATGAGCACGTTTGTAAAATGAACCAAATTGAAGCAGAACACATTGTTGGAGTGTCAGAATGCATAGATAGAAGGCAAATAAGCGTTCTATGGCTTTATTTCGCTTAGTTGCTTACTCTTGAGTAGAAATGCATCTGCTCTCCAGAAATAAGCACCTTTGTAACATGAGTCAAATTGAAGCAGAACACAGTGTTGGAGTGTCAGAATGCATAGATAGAAGGCAAATAAGCGTTCAATGGCTTTATTTCGCTGAGTTGCTTACTCTTGAGTAGAACTGCATATTCACTCCAGCAAAAAGCACCTTTGTAAAATGAGCCAAATTGAAGCAGAACACATTGTTGGAGTGTCAGAATGTATAGATAGAAGGCAAATAAGCGTTCTATGGCTGTATTTCGCTTTGTTGCTTACACTTGAGTAGAAATGCATCTGCACTTCAGAAATAAGCACCTTTGTAAAATGAGCCAACTTGAAGCAGAACACATTGTTGGAGTGTCAGAATGAATAATTAGAAGGCAAATAAGCGTTCTATGGCTTTATTTCGCTTAGTTGCTTACTCTTGAGTAGAAATGCATCTGCTCTCCAGAAATAAGCAACTTTGTAAAATGAGCCAGATTGAAGCAGAACACATTGTTGGAGTGTCAGAATGCACAGATAGAAGGCGAATATGCGTTCTATGGCTTTATTTCGCTTCGTTGCTTACTCTTGAGTAGAACTGCATGTTCACTCCAGCAATAAGCACCTTTGTAAAATGAGCCAAATTGAAGCAGAACACATTGTTGGAGTGTCAGAATGCATAGATAGAAGGCAAATAAGCGTACTATGGCTTTATTTCGCTTTGTTGCTTACTCTTGAGTAGAAATGCATCTGCTCTCCAGAAATAAGCACCTTTGTAACATGAGCCAAATTGAAGCAGAACACATTGTTGGAGTGTCAGAATGCATAGATAGAAGGCAAATAAGCGTTCTATGGCTTTATTTCGCTTAGTTGCTTACTCTTGAGTAGAACTGCATATTCACTCCAGCAATAAGCACCTTTGTAACATGAGTCAAATTGAAGCAGAACACAATGTTGGAGTGTCAGAATGCATAGATAGAAGGCAAATAAGCGTTCTATGGCTGTATTTCGCTTAGTTGCTTACTCTTGAGTAGAACTGCATGTTCACTCCAGAAATGAGCACGTTTGTAAAATGAACCAAATTGAAGCAGAACACATTGTTGGAGTGTCAGAATGCATAGATAGAAGGCAAATAAGCGTTCTATGGCTTTATTTCGCTTAGTTGCTTACTCTTGAGTAGAAATGCATCTGCTCTCCAGAAATAAGCACCTTTGTAACATGAGTCAAATTGAAGCAGAACACAGTGTTGGAGTGTCAGAATGCATAGATAGAAGGCAAATAAGCGTTCAATGGCTTTATTTCGCTGAGTTGCTTACTCTTGAGTAGAACTGCATATTCACTCCAGCAAAAAGCACCTTTGTAAAATGAGCCAAATTGAAGCAGAACACATTGTTGGAGTGTCAGAATGTATAGATAGAAGGCAAATAAGCGTTCTATGGCTGTATTTCGCTTTGTTGCTTACACTTGAGTAGAAATGTATCTGCACTTCAGAAATAAGCACCTTTGTAAAATGAGCCAACTTGAAGCAGAACACATTGTTGGAGTGTCAGAATGCATAATTAGAAGGCAAATAAGCGTTCTATGGCTTTATTTCGCTTAGTTGCTTACTCTTTAGTAGAAATGCATCTGCACTCCAGGAATATTCACCTTTTTAAAATGAGCCAACTTGAAGCAGAACACATTGTCGGAGTGTCAGAATGCATAGATGGAAGGCAAATAAGCGTTCTTTGGCTTTATTTCGCTTAGTCGCTTACTCTTGAGTAGAAATGCATCTGCACTCCAGAAATAAGCACCTATGTAAAATGAGCCAAATTGAAGCAGAATACATTGTTGGAGTGTCAGAATGCATAAAGAGAAGGCAAATATGCGTTCTATGACTTTATTTCGCTTAGTTGCTTACTCTTGAGTAGAACTGCATATTCACTCCAGCAATAAGCACCTTTGTAAAATGAGCCAAATTGAAGCAGAACACATTGTTGGAGTGTCAGAATGCATAGATAGAAGGCAAATAAGCGTTCTATGGCTTTATTTCGCTTAGTTGCTTACTCTTGAGTATAAATGCATCTTCTCTCCAGAAATGAGCACCTTTGTAAAATGAGCCAAATTGAAGCAGAACACATTGTTGGAGTGTCAGAATGCATAGATAGAAGGCAAATAAGCGTTCTATGGCTTTATTTCGCTTAGTTGCTTACTCTTGAGTAGAACTGCATGTTCACTCCAGCAAAAAGCACCTTTGTAAAATGAGCCAAATTGAAGCAGAACACATTGTTGGAGTGTCAGAATGCATAGATAGAAGGCAAATAAGCGTTCTATGGCTTTATTTCGCTTAGTTGCTTACTCTTGAGTAGAAATGCATCTGCTCTCCAGAAATAAGCAACTTTGTAAAATGAGCCAGATTGAAGCAGAACACATTATTGGAGTGTCAGAATGCACAGATAGAAGGCGAATATGCGTTCTATGGCTTTATTTCGCTTCGTTGCTTACTCTTGAGTAGAACTGCATGTTCACTCCAGCAATAAGCACCTTTGTAAAATGAGCCAAATTGAAGCAGAACACATTGTTGGAGTGTCAGAATGCATAGATAGAAGGCAAATAAGCGTACTATGGCTTTATTTCGCTTTGTTGCTTACTCTTGAGTAGAAATGCATCTGCACTCCAGAAATAAGCACCTTTGTAACATGAGCCAAATTGAAGCAGAACACATTGTTGGAGTGTCAGAATGCATAGATAGAAGGCAAATAAGCGTTCTATGGCTTTATTTCGCTTAGTTGCTTACTCTTGAGTAGAAATGCATATTCACTCCAGCAATAAGCACCTTTGTAACATGAGTCAAATTGAAGCAGAACACAGTGTTGGAGTGTCAGAATGCATAGATAGAAGGCAAATAAGCGTTCAATGGCTTTATTTCGCTGAGTTGCTTACTCTTGAGTAGAACTGCATATTCACTCCAGCAAAAAGCACCTTTGTAAAATGAGCCAAATTGAAGCAGAACACATTGTTGGAGTGTCAGAATGTATAGATAGAAGGCAAATAAGCGTTCTATGGCTGTATTTCGCTTTGTTGCTTACACTTGAGTAGAAATGCATCTGCACTTCAGAAATAAGCACCTTTGTAAAATGAGCCAACTTGAAGCAGAACACATTGTTGGAGTGTAAGAATGAATAATTAGAAGGCAAATAAGCGTTCTATGGCTTTATTTCGCTTAGTTGCTTACTCTTTAGTAGAAATGCATCTGCACTCCAGGAATATTCACCTTTGTAAAATGAGCCAACTTGAAGCAGAACACATTGTCGGAGTGTCAGAATGCATAGATGGAAGGCAAATAAGCGTTCTTTGGCTTTATTTCGCTTAGTCGCTTACTCTTGAGTAGAAATACATCTGCACTCCAGAAATAAGCACCTTTGTAAAATGAGCCAAATTGAAGCAGAATACATTGTTGGAGTGTCAGAATGCATAAAGAGAAGGCAAATATGCGTTCTATGACTTTATTTCGCTTAGTTGCTTACTCTTGAGTAGAACTGCATATTCACTCCAGCAATAAGCACCTGCTCTCCAGAAATAAGCACCTTTGTAACATGAGTCAAATTGAAGCAGAACACAGTGTTGGAGTGTCAGAATGCATAGATAGAAGGCAAATAAGCGTTCAATGGCTTTATTTCGCTGAGTTGCTTACTCTTGAGTAGAACTGCATATTCACTCCAGCAAAAAGCACCTTTGTAAAATGAGCCAAATTGAAGCAGAACACATTGTTGGAGTGTCAGAATGTATAGATAGAAGGCAAATAAGCGTTCTATGGCTGTATTTCGCTTTGTTGCTTACACTTGAGTAGAAATGCATCTGCACTTCAGAAATAAGCACCTTTGTAAAATGAGCCAACTTGAAGCAGAACACATTGTTGGAGTGTCAGAATGCATAATTAGAAGGCAAATAAGCGTTCTATGGCTTTATTTCGCTTAGTTGCTTACTCTTTAGTAGAAATGCATCTGCACTCCAGGAATATTCACCTTTGTAAAATGAGCCAACTTGAAGCAGAACACATTGTCGGAGTGTCAGAATGCATAGATGGAAGGCAAATAAGCGTTCTTTGGCTTTATTTCGCTTAGTCGCTTACTCTTGAGTAGAAATGCATCTGCACTCCAGAAATAAGCACCTTTGTAAAATGAGCCAAATTGAAGCAGAATACATTGTTGGAGTGTCAGAATGCATAAAGAGAAGGCAAATATGCGTTCTATGACTTTATTTCGCTTAGTTGCTTATTCTTGAGTAGAACTGCATATTCACTCCAGCAATAAGCACCTTTGTAAAATGAGCCAAATTGAAGCAGAACACATTGTTGGAGTGTCCGAATGCATAGATAGAAGGCAAATAAGCGTTCTATGGCTTTATTTCGCTTAGTTGCTTACTCTTGAGTAGAAATGCATCTGCTCTCCAGAAATGAGCACCTTTGTCAAATGAGCCAAATTGAAGCAGAACACATTGTTGGAGTGTCAGAATGCATAGATAGAAGGCAAATAAGCGTTCTATGGCTTTATTTGGCTTAGTTGCTTACTCTTGAGTAGAACTGCATATTCACTCCAGCAATAAGCACCTTTGTAACATGAGCCAAATTGAAGCAGAACACAATGTTGGAGTGTCAGAATGCATAGATAGAAGGCAAATAAGCGTTCTATGGCTGTATTTCGCTTAGTTGCTTACTCTTGAGTAGAACTGCATGTTCACTCCAGAAATGAGCACCTTTGTAAAATGAACCAAATTGAAGCAGAACACATTGTTGGAGTGTCAGAATGCATAGATAGAAGGCAAGTAAGCGTTCTATGGCTGTATTTCGCTTAGTTGCTTACTCTTGAGTAGAACTGCATAATCACTCCAGCAAAAAGCACCTTTGTAAAATGAGCCAAATTGAAGCAGAACACATTGTTGGAGTGTCAGAATGTGCAGATAGAAGGCAAATAAGCGTTTTATGGCTGTATTTCGCTTTGTTGCTTACACTTGAGTAGAAATGCATCTGCACTTCAGAAATAAGCACCTTTGTAAAATGAGCCAAATTGAAGCAGAACACATTGTTGGAGTGTCAGAATGCATAATTAGAAGGCAAATAAGCGTTCTATGGCTTTATTTCGCTTAGTTGCTTACTCTTTAGTAGAAATGCATCTGCACTCCAGAAATAAGCACCTTTGTAATTTGAGCCAAATTGAAGCAGAACACATTGTTGGAGTGTCAGAATGTATAGATAGAAGGCAAATAAGCGTTCTATGGCTTTATTTGGCTTAGTTGCTTACTCTTGAGTAGAACTGCATATTCACTCCAGCAATAAGCACCTTTGTAACATGAGCCAAATTGAAGCAGAACACAATGTTGGAGTGTCAGAATGCATAGATAGAAGGCAAATAAGCGTTCTATGGCTTTATTTCGCTTAGTTGCTTACTCTTGAGTAGAACTGCATGTTCACTCAAGCAATAAGCACCTTTGTAACATGAGCCAAATTGAAGCAGAATACATTGTTGGAGTGTCAGAATGCATAAAGAGAAGGCAAATATGCGTTCTATGACTTTATTTCGCTTAGTTGCTTATTCTTGAGTAGAACTGCATATTCACTCCAGCAATAAGCACCTTTGTAAAATGAGCCAAATTGAAGCAGAACACATTGTTGGAGTGTCCGAATGCATAGATAGAAGGCAAATAAGCGTTCTATGGCTTTATTTCGCTTAGTTGCTTACTCTTGAGTAGAAATGCATCTGCTCTACAGAAATGAGCACCTTTGTAAAATGAGCCAAATTGAAGCAGAACACATTGTTGGAGTGTCAGAATGCATAGATAGAAGGCAAATAAGCGTTCTATGGCTTTATTTGGCTTAGTTGCTTACTCTTGAGTAGAACTGCATATTCACTCCAGCAATAAGCACCTTTGTAACATGAGCCAAATTGAAGCAGAACACAATGTTGGAGTGTCAGAATGCATAGATAGAAGGCAAATAAGCGTTCTATGGCTGTATTTCGCTTAGTTGCTTACTCTTGAGTAGAACTGCATGTTCACTCCAGAAATGAACACCTTTGTAAAATGAACCAAATTGAAGCAGAACACATTGTTGGAGTGTCAGAATGCATAGATAGAAGGCAAATAAGCGTTCTATGGCTGTATTTCGCTTAGTTGCTTACTCTTGAGTAGAACTGCATATTCACTCCAGCAAAAAGCACCTTTGTAAAATGAGCCAACTTGAAGCAGAACACATTGTTGGAGTGTCAGAATGCATAATTAGAAGGCAAATAAGCGTTCTATGGCTTTATTTCGCTTAGTTGCTTACACTTTAGTAGAAATGCATCTGCACTCCAGAAATAAGCACCTTTGTAAAATGAGCCAAATTGAAGCAGAACACATTGTTGGAGTGTCAGAATGCATGGATAGAAGGCCAATAAGCGTTCTATGGCTTTATTTCGCTGAGTTGCTTACTCTTGAGTAGAAATGCATATTCACTCCAGCAAAAAGCACCTTTGTAAAATGAGCCAAATTGAAGCAGAACACAATGTTGGAGTGTCAGAATGTATAGATAGAAGGCAAATAAGCGTTTTATGGCTGTATTTCGCTTTGTTGCTTACACTTGAGTAGAAATGCATCTGCACTTCAGAAATAAGCACCTTTGTAAAATGAGCCAAATTGAAGCAGAACACATTGTTGGAGTGTCAGAATGCATAATTAGAAGGCAAATAAGCGTTCTATGGCTTTATTTCGCTTAGTTGCTTACTCTTTAGTAGAAATGCATCTGCACTCCAGAAATAAGCACCTTTGTAAAATGAGCCAAATTGAAGCAGAACACATTGTTGGAGTGTCAGAATGCATGGATAGAAGGCCAATAAGCGTTCTCTGGCTTTATTTCGCTGAGTTGCTTACTCTTGAGTAGAACTGCACATTCACTCCAGCAATAAGCACCTTCGTAAAATGAGCCAAATTGAAGCAGAACACATTGTTGGAGTGTCAGAATGCATAGATAGAATGCAAATATGCGTTCTTTGGCTTTAACCTTTGTAAAATGAGCCAAATTGAAGCAGAACACATTGTTGGAGTGTCAGAATGCATAGATAGAAGGCAAATAAGCGTTCTATGACTTTATTTCGCTTAGTTGCTTACTCTTGAGTAGAACTGCATATTCACTCCAGCAAAAAGCACCTTTGTAAAATGAGCCAAATTGAAGCAGAACACATTGTTGGAGTGTCAGAATGCATAGATAGAAGGCAAATAAGCGTACTATGGCTTTATTTCGCTTAGTTGCTTACTCTTGAGTAGAAATGCATCTGCTCTCCAGAAATACGCACCTTTGTAAAATGAGCCAAATTGAAGCAGAACATAATGTTGGAGTGTCAGAATGCATAGATAGAAGGCAAATAAGCGTTCTATGGCTGTATTTCGCTTAGTTGCTTACTCTTGAGTAGAACTGCATGTTCACTCCAGAAATGAACACCTTTGTAAAATGAACCAAATTGAAGCAGAACACATTGTTGGAGTGTCAGAATGCATAGATAGAAGGCAAATAAGCGTTCTATGGCTGTATTTCGCTTAGTTGCTTACTCTTGAGTAGAACTGCATATTCACTCCAGCAAAAAGCACCTTTGTAAAATGAGCCAACTTGAAGCAGAACACATTGTTGGAGTGTCAGAATGCATAGATAGAAGGCAAATAAGCGTTCTATGGCTGTATTTCGCTTAGTTGCTTACTCTTGAGTAGAACTGCATATTCACTCCAGCAAAAAGCACCTTTGTAAAATGAGCCAACTTGAAGCAGAACACATTGTTGGAGTGTCAGAATGCATAATTAGAAGGCAAATAAGCGTTCTATGGCTTTATTTCGCTTAGTTGCTTACACTTTAGTAGAAATGCATCTGCACTCCAGAAATAAGCACCTTTGTAAAATGAGCCAAATTGAAGCAGAACACATTGTTGGAGTGTCAGAATGCATGGATAGAAGGCCAATAAGCGTTCTATGGCTTTATTTCGCTGAGTTGCTTACTCTTGAGTAGAAATGCATATTCACTCCAGCAAAAAGCACCTTTGTAAAATGAGCCAAATTGAAGCAGAACACAATGTTGGAGTGTCAGAATGTATAGATAGAAGGCAAATAAGCGTTTTATGGCTGTATTTCGCTTTGTTGCTTACACTTGAGTAGAAATGCATCTGCACTTCAGAAATAAGCACCTTTGTAAAATGAGCCAAATTGAAGCAGAACACATTGTTGGAGTGTCAGAATGCATAATTAGAAGGCAAATAAGCGTTCTATGGCTTTATTTCGCTTAGTTGCTTACTCTTTAGTAGAAATGCATCTGCACTCCAGAAATAAGCACCTTTGTAAAATGAGCCAAATTGAAGCAGAACACATTGTTGGAGTGTCAGAATGCATGGATAGAAGGCCAATAAGCGTTCTCTGGCTTTATTTCGCTGAGTTGCTTACTCTTGAGTAGAACTGCACATTCACTCCAGCAATAAGCACCTTCGTAAAATGAGCCAAATTGAAGCAGAACACATTGTTGGAGTGTCAGAATGCATAGATAGAATGCAAATATGCGTTCTTTGGCTTTAACCTTTGTAAAATGAGCCAAATTGAAGCAGAACACATTGTTGGAGTGTCAGAATGCATAGATAGAAGGCAAATAAGCGTTCTATGACTTTATTTCGCTTAGTTGCTTACTCTTGAGTAGAACTGCATATTCACTCCAGCAAAAAGCACCTTTGTAAAATGAGCCAAATTGAAGCAGAACACATTGTTGGAGTGTCAGAATGCATAGATAGAAGGCAAATAAGCGTACTATGCCTTTATTTCGCTTAGTTGCTTACTCTTGAGTAGAAATGCATCTGCTCTCCAGAAATACGCACCTTTGTAAAATGAGCCAAATTGAAGCAGAACACAATGTTGGAGTGTCAGAATGCATAGATAGAAGGCAAATAAGCGTTCTATGGCTGTATTTCGCTTAGTTGCTTACTCTTGAGTAGAACTGCATGTTCACTCCAGAAATGAACACCTTTGTAAAATGAACCAAATTGAAGCAGAACACATTGTTGGAGTGTCAGAATGCATAGATAGAAGGCAAATAAGCGTTCTATGGCTGTATTTCGCTTAGTTGCTTACTCTTGAGTAGAACTGCATGTTCACTCCAGCAAAAAGCACCTTTGTAAAATGAGCCAACTTGAAGCAGAACACATTGTTGGAGTGTCAGAATGCATAATTAGAAGGCAAATAAGCGTTCTATGACTTTATTTCGCTTAGTTGCTTACTCTTGAGTAGAACTGCATATTCACTCCAGCAAAAAGCACCTTTGTAAAATGAGCCAAATTGAAGCAGAACACATTGTTGGAGTGTCAGAATGCATAGATAGAAGGCAAATAAGCGTTCTATGGCTTTATTTGGCTTAGTTGCTTACTCTTGAGTAGAACTGCATATTCACTCCAGCAATAAGCACCTTTGTAACATGAGCCAAATTGAAGCAGAACACAATGTTGGAGTGTCAGAATGCATAGATAGAAGGCAAATAAGCGTTCTATGGCTGTATTTCGCTTAGTTGCTTACTCTTGAGTAGAACTGCATGTTCACTCCAGAAATGAACACCTTTGTAAAATGAACCAAATTGAAGCAGAACACATTGTTGGAGTGTCAGAATGCATAGATAGAAGGCAAATAAGCGTTCTATGGCTGTATTTCGCTTAGTTGCTTACTCTTGAGTAGAACTGCTTAATTAACTCCAGCAAAAAGCACCTTTGTAAAATGAGCCAACTTGAAGCAGAACACATTGTTGGAGTGTCAGAATGCATAATTAGAAGGCAAATAAGCGTTCTATGGCTTTATTTCGCTTAATTGCTTACACTTTAGTAGAAATGCATCTGCACTCCAGAAATAAGCACCTTTGTAAAATGAGCCAAATTGAAGCAGAACACATTGTTGGAGTGTCAGAATGCATAATTAGAAGGCAAATAAGCGTTCTATGGCTTTATTTCGCTTAGTTGCTTACTCTTTAGTAGAAATGCATCTGCACTCCAGAAATAAGCACCTTTGTAAAATGAGCCAAATTGAAGCAGAACACATTGTTGGAGTGTCAGAATGCATGGATAGAAGGCCAATAAGCGTTCTCTGGCTTTATTTCGCTGAGTTGCTTACTCTTGAGTAGAACTGCACATTCACTCCAGCAATAAGCACCTTCGTAAAATGAGCCAAATTGAAGCAGAACACATTGTTGGAGTGTCAGAATGCATAGATAGAATGCAAATATGCGTTCTTTGGCTTTAACCTTTGTAAAATGAGCCAAATTGAAGCAGAACACATTGTTGGAGTGTCAGAATGCATAGATAGAAGGCAAATAAGCGTACTATGGCTTTATTTCGCTTAGTTGCTTACTCTTGAGTAGAACTGCATATTCACTCCAGCAAAAAGCACCTTTGTAAAATGAGCCAAATTGAAGCAGAACACATTGTTGGAGTGTCAGAATGCATAGATAGAAGGCAAATAAGCGTACTATGGCTTTATTTCGCTTAGTTGCTTACTCTTGAGTAGAAATGCATCTGCTCTCCAGAAATACGCACCTTTGTAAAATGAGCCAAATTGAAGCAGAACACATTGTTGGAGTGTCATAATGCATAGATAGAAGGCAAATAAGCGTTCTATGGCTTTATTTCGCTGAGTTGCTTACTCTTGAGTAGAACTGCATATTCACTCCAGCAAAAAGCACCTTTGTAAAATGAGCCAAATTGAAGCAGAACACATTGTTGGAGTGTCAGAATGCATAGATAGAAGGCAAATAAGCGTTCTATGGCTTTATTTCGCTTAGTTGCTTACTCTTGAGTAGAAATGCATCTGCTCTCCAGAAATAAGCAACTTTGTAACATGAGCCAAATTGAAGCAGAACACATTGTTGGAGTGTCAGAATGCATAGATAGAAGGCAAATAAGCGTTCTCTGGCTTTATTTCGCTGAGTTGCTTACTCTTGAGTAGAACTGCATGTTCACTCCAGCAATAAGCACCTTTGTAAAATGAGCCAAATTGAAGCAGAACACATTGTTGGAGTGTCAGAATGCATAGATAGAAGGCAAATAAGCGTACTATGGCTTTATTTCGCTTAGTTGCTTACTCTTGAGTAGAAATGCATCTGCTCTCCAGAAATAAGCACCTTTGTAACATGAGCCAAATTGAAGCAGAACACATTGTTGGAGTGTCAGAATGCATAGATAGAAGGCAAATAAGCGTTCTGTGGCTTTATTTCGCTTAGTTGCTTACTCTTGAGTAGAACTGCATATTCACTCCAGCAATAAGCACCTTTGTAACATGAGCCAAATTGAAGCAGAACACAATGTTGGAGTGTCAGAATGCATAGATAGAAGGCAAATAAGCGTTCTATGGCTGCATTTCGCTTAGTTGCTTACTCTTGAGTAGAACTGCATGTTCACTCCAGAAATGAGCACGTTTGTAAAATGAACCAAATTGAAGCAGAACACATTGTTGGAGTGTTAGAATGCATAGATAGAAGGCAAATAAGCGTTCTATGGCTTTATTTCGCTTAGTTGCTTACTCTTGAGTAGAAATGCATCTGCTCTCCAGAAATAAGCACCTTTGTAACATGAGTCAAATTGAAGAAGAACACATTGTTGGAGTGTCAGAATGCATAGATAGAAGGCAAATAAGCGTTCAATGGCTTTATTTCGCTGAGTTGCTTACTCTTGAGTAGAACTGCATATTCACTCCAGCAAAAAGCACCTTTGTAAAATGAGCCAAATTGAAGCAGAACACATTGTTGGAGTGTCAGAATGTATAGATAGAAGGCAAATAAGCGTTCTATGGCTGTATTTCGCTTAGTTGCTTACTCTTTAGTAGAAATGCATCTGCACTCCAGGAATATTCACCTTTGTAAAATGAGCCAACTTGAAGCAGAAAACATTGTCGGAGTGTCAGAATGCATAGATAGAAGGCAAACAAGCGTTCTATGGCTTTATTTCGCTTAGTTGCTTACTCTTGAGTAGAAATGCATCTGCTCTCCAGAAATGAGCACCTTTGTAAAATGAGCCAAATTGAAGCAGAACACATTGTTGGAGTGGCAGAATGCATAGATAGAAGGCAAATAAGCGTTCAATGGCTTTATTTCGCTGAGTTGCTTACTCTTGAGTAGAACTGCATATTCACTCCAGCAAAAAGCACCTTTGTAAAATGAGCCAAATTGAAGCAGAACACATTGTTGGAGTGTCAGAATGCATAGATAGAAGGCAAATAAGCATTCAATGGCTTTATTTCGCTGAGTTGCTTACTCTTGAGTAGAAATGCATCTGCTCTCCAGAAATGAGCACCTTTGTAAAATGAGCCAAATTGAAGCAGAACACATTGTTGGAGTGGCAGAATGCATAGATAGAAGGCAAATAAGCGTTCTATGGCTTTATTTCGCTTAGTTGCTTACTCTTGAGTAGAAATGCATCTGCTCTCCAGAAATAAGCAACTTTGTAAAATGAGCCAGATTGAAGCAGAACACATTGTTGGAGTGTCAGAATGCACAGATAGAAGGCGAATATGCGTTCTATGGCTTTATTTCGCTTCGTTGCTTACTCTTGAGTAGAACTGCATGTTCACTCCAGCAATAAGCACCTTTGTAAAATGAGCCAAATTGAAGCAGAACACATTGTTGGAGTGTCAGAATGCATAGATAGAAGGCAAATAAGCGTACTATGGCTTTATTTCGCTTAGTTGCTTACTCTTGAGTAGAAATGCATCTGCTCTCCAGAAATAAGCACCTTTGTAACATGAGCCAAATTGAAGCAGAACACATTGTTGGAGTGTCAGAATGCATAGATAGAAGGCAAATAAGCGTTCTGTGGCTTTATTTCGCTTAGTTGCTTACTCTTGAGTAGAACTGCATATTCACTCCAGCAATAAGCACCTTTGTAACATGAGCCAAATTGAAGCAGAACACAATGTTGGAGTGTCAGAATGCATAGATAGAAGGCAAATAAGCGTTCTATGGCTGCATTTCGCTTAGTTGCTTACTCTTGAGTAGAACTGCATGTTCACTCCAGAAATGAGCACGTTTGTAAAATGAACCAAATTGAAGCAGAACACATTGTTGGAGTGTTAGAATGCATAGATAGAAGGCAAATAAGCGTTCTATGGCTTTATTTCGCTTAGTTGCTTACTCTTGAGTAGAAATGCATCTGCTCTCCAGAAATAAGCACCTTTGTAACATGAGTCAAATTGAAGAAGAACACATTGTTGGAGTGTCAGAATGCATAGATAGAAGGCAAATAAGCGTTCAATGGCTTTATTTCGCTGAGTTGCTTACTCTTGAGTAGAACTGCATATTCACTCCAGCAAAAAGCACCTTTGTAAAATGAGCCAAATTGAAGCAGAACACATTGTTGGAGTGTCAGAATGTATAGATAGAAGGCAAATAAGCGTTCTATGGCTGTATTTCGCTTTGTTGCTTACACTTGAGTAGAAATGCATCTGCACTTCAGAAATAAGCACCTTTGTAAAATGAGCAAACTTGAAGCAGAACACATTGTTGGAGTGTCAGAATGCATAATTAGAAGGCAAATAAGCGTTCTATGGCTTTATTTCGCTTAGTTGCTTACTCTTTAGTAGAAATGCATCTGCACTCCAGGAATATTCACCTTTGTAAAATGAGCCAACTTGAAGCAGAACACATTGTCGGAGTGTCAGAATGCATAGATAGAAGGCAAACAAGCGTTCTATGGCTTTATTTCGCTTAGTTGCTTACTCTTGAGTAGAAATGCATCTGCTCTCCAGAAATGAGCAACTTTGTAAAATGAGCCAAATTGAAGCAGAACACATTGTTGGAGTGGCAGAATGCATAGATAGAAGGCAAATAAGCGTTCAATGGCTTTATTTCGCTGAGTTGCTTACTCTTGAGTAGAACTGCATATTCACTCCAGCAAAAAGCACCTTTGTAAAATGAGCCAAATTGAAGCAGAACACATTGTTGGAGTGTCAGAATGCATAGATAGAAGGCAAATAAGCGTTCAATGGCTTTATTTCGCTGAGTTGCTTACTCTTGAGTAGAAATGCATCTGCTCTCCAGAAATGAGCACCTTTGTAAAATGAGCCAAATTGAAGCAGAACACATTGTTGGAGTGGCAGAATGCATAGATAGAAGGCAAATAAGCGTTCTATGGCTTTATTTCGCTTAGTTGCTTACTCTTGAGTAGAACTGCATCTGCTCTCCAGAAATGAGCACCTTTGTAAAATGAGCCAAATTGAAGCAGAACACATTGTTGGAGTGTCAGAATGCATAGATAGAAGGCAAATAAGCGTACTATGGCTTTATTTCGCTTAGTTGCTTACTCTTGAGTAGAACTGCATGTTCACTCCAGAAATAATCACCTTTGTAAAATGAGCCAAATTGAAGCAGAACACATTGTTGGAGTGTCAGAATGCATAGATAGAAGGCAAATAAGCGTTCTATGGCTTTATTTCGCTTAGTCGCTTAGTCTTGAGTAGAACTGCATATTCACTTCAGCAATAAGCACCTTTGTAACATGAGCCAAATTGAAGCAGAACACAATGTTGGAGTGTCAGAATGCATAGATAGAAGGCAAATAAGCGTTCTATGGCTGTATTTCGCTTAGTTGCTTACTCTTGAGTAGAACTGCATGTTCACTCCAGAAATGAGCACGTTTGTAAAATGAACCAAATTGAAGCAGAACACATTGTTGGAGTGTCAGAATGCATAGATAGAAGGCAAATAAGCGTTCTATGGCTTTATTTCGCTTAGTTGCTTACTCTTTAGTAGAAATGCATCTGCACTCCAGGAATATTCACCATGGTAAAATGAGCCAACTTGAAGCAGAACACATTGTCGGAGTGTCAGAATGCATAGATAGAAGGCAAACAAGCGTTCTATGGCTTTATTTCGCTTAGTTGCTTACTCTTGAGTAGAAATGCATCTGCTCTCCAGAAATAATCACCTTTGTAAAATGAGCCAAATTGAAGCAGAACACATTGTTGGAGTGTCAGAATGCATAGATGGAAGGCAAATAAGCGTTCTTTGGCTTTATTTCGCTTAGTCGCTTACTCTTGAGTAGAAATGCATCTGCACTCCAGAAATAAGCACCTTTGTAAAATGAGCCAAATTGAAGCAGAATACATTGTTGGAGTGTCAGAATACATAAAGAGGAGGCAAATATGCGTTCTATGACTTTATTTCGCTTAGTTGCTTACTCTTGAGTAGAACTGCATATTCACTCCAGCAATAAGCACCTTTGTAAAATGAGCCAAATTGAAGGAGAACACATTGTTGGAGTGTCAGAATGCATAGATAGAAGGCAAATAAGCGTTCTATGGCTTTATTTCGCTTAGTTGCTTACTCTTGAGTAGAAATGCATCTGCTCTCCTGAAATGAGCACCTTTGTAAAATGAGCCAAATTGAAGCAGAACACATTGTTGGAGTGTCAGAATGCATAGATAGAAGGCAAATAAGCGTTCTATGGCTTTATTTCGCTTAGTTGCTTACTCTTGAGTAGAACTGCATGTTCACTCCAGCAATAAGCACCTTTGTAAAATGAGCTAAATTGAAGCAGAACACATTGTTGGAGTGTCAGAATGCATAGATAGAAGGCAAATAAGCGTTCTATGGCTTTATTTCGCTTAGTTGCTTACTCTTGAGTAGAACTGCATATTCACTCCAGCAATAAGCACCTTTGTAACATGAGCCAAATTGAAGCAGAACACAATGTTGGAGTGTCAGAATGCATAGATAGAAGGCAAATAAGCGTTCTATGGCTGTATTTCGCTTAGTTGCTTACTCTTGAGTAGAACTGCATTTTCACTCCAGAAATGAGCACCTTTGTAAAATGAACCAAATTGAAGCAGAACACATTGTTGGAGTGTCAGAATGCATAGATAGAAGGCAAATAAGCATTCTATGGCTGTATTTCGCTTAGTTGCTTACTCTTGAGTAGAACTGCATGTTCACTCCAGAAATGAGCACCTTTGTAAAATGAACCAAATTGAAGCAGAACACATTGTTGGAGTGTCAGAATGCATAGATAGAAGGCAAATAAGCGTTCTATGGCTTTATTTCGCTTAGTTGCTTACTCTTGAGTAGAAATGCATCTGCTCTCCAGAAATAAGCACCTTTGTAACATGAGCCAAATTGAAGCAGAACACATTGTTGGAGTGTCAGAATGCATAGATAGAAGGCAAATAAGTGTTCAATGGCTTTATTTCGCTGAGTTGCTTACTCTTGAGAAGAACTGCATATTCACTCCAGCAAAAAGCACCTTTGTAAAATGAGCCAAATTGAAGCAGAACACATTGTTGGAGTGTCAGAATGTATAGATAGAAGGCAAATAAGCGTTCTATGGCTGTATTTCGCTTTGTTGCTTACACTTGAGTAGAAATGCATCTGCACTTCAGAAATAAGCACCTTTGTAAAATGAGCCAACTTGAAGCAGAATACATTGTTGGAGTGTCAGAATGCATAATTAGAAGGCAAATAAGCGTTCTATGGCTTTATTTCGCTTAGTTGCTTATTCTTTAGTAGTAATGCATCTGCACTCCAGCAATAATCACCTTTGTAAAATGAGCCAACTTGAAGCAGAACACATTGTCGGAGTGTCAGAATGCATAGATAGAAGGCAAACAAGCGTTCTATGGCTTTATTTCGCTTAGTTGCTTACTCTTGAGTAGAAATGCATCTGCTCTCCAGAAATAAGCACCTTTGTAAAATGTGCCAAACTGAAGCAGAACACATTGTTGGAGTGTCAGAATGCATAGATAGAAGGCAAATAAGCGTACTATGGCTTTATTTCGCTTAGTTGCTTACTCTTGAGTAGAACTGCATGTTCACTCCAGAAATTATCACCTTTGTAAAATGAGCCAACTTGAAGCAGAACACATTGTTGGAGTGTCAGAATGCATAATTAGAAGGCAAATAAGCGTTCTATGGCTTTATTTCGATTAGTTGCTTACTCTTGAGTAGAAATGCATCTGCTCTCCAGAAATGAGCACGTTTGTAAAATGAGCCAAATTGAAGCAGAACACATTGTTGGAGTGTCAGAATGCATAGATAGAAGGCAAATAAGCGTTCAATGGCTTTATTTCGCTTAGTTGCTTACTCTTGAGTAGAACTGCATGTTCACTCCAGAAATAATCACCTTTGTAAAATGAGCCAAATTGAAGCAGAACACATTGTTGGAGTGTCAGAATGCATAGATGGAAGGCAAATAAGCGTTCTTTGGCTTTATTTCGCTTAGTCGCTTACTCTTGAGTAGAACTGCATGTTCACTCCAGAAATAAGCACCTTTTTAAAATGAGCTAAATTGAAGCAGAACATATTGTTGGAGTGTCAGAATGCATACATAGAAGGCAAATAAGCGTTCTATGGCTTTATTTCGCTTAGTTGCTTACTCTTGAGTAGAACTGCATGTTCACTCCAGCAATAAGCACCTTTGTAAAATGAGCCAAATTGAAGCAGAACACATTGTTGGAGTGTCAGAATGCATAGATAGAAGGCAAATAAGCGTACTATGGCTTTATTTCGCTTAGTTGCTTACTCTTGAGTAGAAATGCATCTGCTCTCCAGCAATCAGCTCCTTTGTAAAATGAACCAAATTGAAGCAGAACACATTGTTGGAGTGTCAGAATGCATAGATAGAAGGCAAATAAGCGTACTATGGCTTTATTTCGCTGAGTTGCTTACTCTTGAGTAGAACGGCATATTCACTCCAGCAATAAGCACCTTTGTAAAATGAGCCAAATTGAAGCAGAACACATTGTTAGAGTGTCAGAATGCACAGATAGAAGGCAAATAAGCGTTCTATGGCTTTATTTCGCTTAGTTGCTTACTCTTGAGTAGAACTGCATATTCACTCCAGAAATGAGCACCTTTGTAAAATGAGCCAAATTGAAGCAGAACACATTGTTGGAGTGTCGGAATGCATAGATAGAAGGCGAATATGCGTTCTATGGCTTTATTTCGCTTCGTTGCTTACTCTTGAGTAGAACTGCATGTTCACTCCAGAAATAATCACCTTTGTAAAATGAGCCAAATTGAAGCAGAACACATTGTTGGAGTGTCAGAATGCATAGATAGAAGGCAAATAAGCATACTATGGCTTTATTTCGCTTAGTTGCTTACTCTTGAGTAGAAATGCATCTGCTCTCCAGCAATCAGCTCCTTTGTAAAATGAACCAAATTGAAGCAGAACACATTGTTGGAGTGTCAGAATGCATAGATAGAAGGCAAATAAGCGTACTATGGCTTTATTTCGCTGAGTTGCTTACTCTTGAGTAGAACGGCATATTCACTCCAGCAATAAGCACCTTTGTAAAATGAGCCAAATTGAAGCAGAACACATTGTTGGAGTGTCAGAATGCACAGATAGAAGGCAAATAAGCGTTCTATGGCTTTATTTCGCTTAGTTGCTTACTCTTGAGTAGAACTGCATATTCACTCCAGAAATGAGCACCTTTGTAAAATGAGCCAAATTGAAGCAGAACACATTGTTGGAGTGTCAGAATGCATAGATAGAAGGCAAATAAGCGTACTATGGCTTTATTTCGCTTAGTTGCTTACTCTTGAGTAGAAATGCATCTGCTCTCCAGCAATCAGCTCCTTTGTAAAATGAACCAAATTGAAGCAGAACACATTGTTGGAGTGTCAGAATGCATAGATAGAAGGCAAATAAGCGTACTATGGCTTTATTTCGCTGAGTTGCTTATTCTTTAGTAGTAATGCATCTGCACTCCAGCAATAATCACCTTTGTAAAATGAGCCAACTTGAAGCAGAACACATTGTCGGAGTGTCAGAATGCATAGATAGAAGGCAAACAAGCGTTCTATGGCTTTATTTCGCTTAGTTGCTTACTCTTGAGTAGAAATGCATCTGCTCTCCAGAAATAAGCACCTTTGTAAAATGTGCCAAACTGAAGCAGAACACATTGTTGGAGTGTCAGAATGCATAGATAGAAGGCAAATAAGCGTACTATGGCTTTATTTCGCTTAGTTGCTTACTCTTGAGTAGAACTGCATGTTCACTCCAGAAATAATCACCTTTGTAAAATGAGCCAACTTGAAGCAGAACACATTGTTGGAGTGTCAGAATGCATAATTAGAAGGCAAATAAGCGTTCTATGGCTTTATTTCGATTAGTTGCTTACTCTTGAGTAGAAATGCATCTGCTCTCCAGAAATGAGCACGTTTGTAAAATGAGCCAAATTGAAGCAGAACACATTGTTGGAGTGTCAGAATGCATAGATAGAAGGCAAATAAGCGTTCAATGGCTTTATTTCGCTGAGTTGCTTACTCTTGAGTAGAAATGCATCTGCTCTCCAAAAATAAGCACCTTTGTAAAATGAGCCAAATTGAAGCAGAACACATTGTTGGAGTGTCAGAATGCATAGATAGAAGGCAAATAAGCGTACTATGGCTTTATTTCGCTTAGTTGCTTACTCTTGAGTAGAACTGCATGTTCACTCCAGAAATAATCACCTTTGTAAAATGAGCCAAATTGAAGCAGAACACATTGTTGGAGTGTCAGAATGCATAGATGGAAGGCAAATAAGCGTTCTTTGGCTTTATTTCGCTTAGTCGCTTACTCTTGAGTAGAACTGCATGTTCACTCCAGAAATAAGCACCTTTTTAAAATGAGCTAAATTGAAGCAGAACATATTGTTGGAGTGTCAGAATGCATACATAGAAGGCAAATAAGCGTTCTATGGCTTTATTTCGCTTAGTTGCTTACTCTTGAGTAGAACTGCATGTTCACTCCAGCAATAAGCACCTTTGTAAAATGAGCCAAATTGAAGCAGAACACATTGTTGGAGTGTCAGAATGCATAGATAGAAGGCAAATAAGCGTACTATGGCTTTATTTCGCTTAGTTGCTTACTCTTGAGTAGAAATGCATCTGCTCTCCAGCAATCAGCTCCTTTGTAAAATGAACCAAATTGAAGCAGAACACATTGTTGGAGTGTCAGAATGCATAGATAGAAGGCAAATAAGCGTACTATGGCTTTATTTCGCTGAGTTGCTTACTCTTGAGTAGAACGGCATATTCACTCCAGCAATAAGCACCTTTGTAAAATGAGCCAAATTGAAGCAGAACACATTGTTAGAGTGTCAGAATGCACAGATAGAAGGCAAATAAGCATTCTATGGCTTTATTTCGCTTAGTTGCTTACTCTTGAGTAGAACTGCATATTCACTCCAGAAATGAGCACCTTTGTAAAATGAGCCAAATTGAAGCAGAACACATTGTTGGAGTGTCGGAATGCATAGATAGAAGGCGAATATGCGTTCTATGGCTTTATTTCGCTTCGTTGCTTACTCTTGAGTAGAACTTCATGTTCACTCCAGAAATAATCACCTTCGTAAAATGAGCCAAATTGAAGCAGAACACATTGTTGGAGTGTCAGAATGCATAGATAGAAGGCAAATAAGCATACTATGGCTTTATTTCGCTTAGTTGCTTACTCTTGAGTAGAAATGCATCTGCTCTCCAGCAATCAGCTCCTTTGTAAAATGAACCAAATTGAAGCAGAACACATTGTTGGAGTGTCAGAATGCATAGATAGAAGGCAAATAAGCGTACTATGGCTTTATTTCGCTGAGTTGCTTACTCTTGAGTAGAACGGCATATTCACTCCAGCAATAAGCACCTTTGTAAAATGAGCCAAATTGAAGCAGAACACATTGTTGGAGTGTCAGAATGCACAGATAGAAGGCAAATAAGCGTTCTATGGCTTTATTTCGCTTAGTTGCTTACTCTTGAGTAGAACTGCATATTCACTCCAGAAATGAGCACCTTTGTAAAATGAGCCAAATTGAAGCAGAACACATTGTTGGAGTGTCAGAATGCATAGATAGAAGGCAAATAAGCGTACTATGGCTTTATTTCGCTTAGTTGCTTACTCTTGAGTAGAAATGCATCTGCTCTCCAGCAATCAGCTCCTTTGTAAAATGAACCAAATTGAAGCAGAACACATTGTTGGAGTGTCAGAATGCATAGATAGAAGGCAAATAAGCGTACTATGGCTTTATTTCGCTGAGTTGCTTATTCTTTAGTAGTAATGCATCTGCACTCCAGCAATAATCACCTTTGTAAAATGAGCCAACTTGAAGCAGAACACATTGTCGGAGTGTCAGAATGCATAGATAGAAGGCAAACAAGCGTTCTATGGCTTTATTTCGCTTAGTTGCTTACTCTTGAGTAGAAATGCATCTGCTCTCCAGAAATAAGCACCTTTGTAAAATGAGCCAAACTGAAGCAGAACACATTGTTGGAGTGTCAGAATGCATAGATAGAAGGCAAATAAGCGTACTATGGATTTATTTCGCTTAGTTGCTTACTCTTGAGTAGAACTGCATGTTCACTCCAGAAATAATCACCTTTGTAAAATGAGCCAACTTGAAGCAGAACACATTGTTGGAGTGTCAGAATGCATAATTAGAAGGCAAATAAGCGTTCTATTGCTTTATTTCGATTAGTTGCTTACTCTTGAGTAGAAATGCATCTGCTCTCCAGAAATGAGCACCTTTGTAAAATGAGCCAAATTGAAGCAGAACACATTGTTGGAGTGTCAGAATGCATAGATAGAAGGCAAATAAGCGTTCAATGGCTTTATTTCGCTGAGTTGCTTACTCTTGAGTAGAAATGCATCTGCTCTCCAAAAATAAGCACCTTTGTAAAATGAGCCAAATTGAAGCAGAACACATTGTTGGAGTGTCAGAATGCATAGATAGAAGGCAAATAAGCGTACTATGGCTTGATTTCGCTTAGTTGCTTACTCTTGAGTAGAACTGCATGTTCACTCCAGAAATAATCACCTTTGTAAAATGAGCCAAATTGAAGCAGAACACATTGTTGGAGTGTCAGAATGCATAGATGGAAGGCAAATAAGCGTTCTTTGGCTTTATTTCGCTTAGTCGCTTACTCTTGAGTAGAACTGCATGTTCACTCCAGAAATAAGCACCTTTTTAAAATGAGCCAAATTGAAGCAGAACATATTGTTGGAGTGTCAGAATGCATAGATAGAAGGCAAATAAGCGTACTATGGCTTTATTTCGCTTAGTTGCTTACTCTTGAGTAGAAATGCATCTGCTCTCCAGCAATCAGCTCCTTTGTAAAATGAACCAAATTGAAGCAGAACACATTGTTGGAGTGTCAGAATGCATAGATAGAAGGCGAATATGCGTTCTATGGCTTTATTTCGCTTCGTTGCTTACTCTTGAGTAGAACTGCATGTTCACTCCAGAAATAATCACCTTCGTAAAATGAGCCAAATTGAAGCAGAACACATTGTTGGAGTGTCAGAATGCATAGATAGAAGGCAAATAAGCATACTATGGCTTTATTTCGCTTAGTTGCTTACTCTTGAGTAGAAATGCATCTGCTCTCCAGCAATCAGCTCCTTTGTAAAATGAACCAAATTGAAGCAGAACACATTGTTGGAGTGTCAGAATGCATAGATAGAAGGCAAATAAGCGTACTATGGCTTTATTTCGCTGAGTTGCTTACTCTTGAGTAGAACGGCATATTCACTCCAGCAATAAGCACCTTTGTAAAATGAGCCAAATTGAAGCAGAACACATTGTTGGAGTGTCAGAATGCACAGATAGAAGGCAAATAAGCGTTCTATGGCTTTATTTCGCTTAGTTGCTTACTCTTGAGTAGAACTGCATATTCACTCCAGAAATGAGCACCTTTGTAAAATGAGCCAAATTGAAGCAGAACACATTGTTGGAGTGTCAGAATGCATAGATAGAAGGCAAATAAGCGTACTATGGCTTTATTTCGCTTAGTTGCTTACTCTTGAGTAGAAATGCATCTGCTCTCCAGCAATCAGCTCCTTTGTAAAATGAACCAAATTGAAGCAGAACACATTGTTGGAGTGTCAGAATGCATAGATAGAAGGCAAATAAGCGTACTATGGCTTTATTTCGCTGAGTTGCTTATTCTTTAGTAGTAATGCATCTGCACTCCAGCAATAATCACCTTTGTAAAATGAGCCAACTTGAAGCAGAACACATTGTCGGAGTGTCAGAATGCATAGATAGAAGGCAAACAAGCGTTCTATGGCTTTATTTCGCTTAGTTGCTTACTCTTGAGTAGAAATGCATCTGCTCTCCAGAAATAAGCACCTTTGTAAAATGAGCCAAACTGAAGCAGAACACATTGTTGGAGTGTCAGAATGCATAGATAGAAGGCAAATAAGCGTACTATGGCTTTATTTCGCTTAGTTGCTTACTCTTGAGTAGAACTGCATGTTCACTCCAGAAATAATCACCTTTGTAAAATGAGCCAACTTGAAGCAGAACACATTGTTGGAGTGTCAGAATGCATAATTAGAAGGCAAATAAGCGTTCTATTGCTTTATTTCGATTAGTTGCTTACTCTTGAGTAGAAATGCATCTGCTCTCCAGAAATGAGCACCTTTGTAAAATGAGCCAAATTGAAGCAGAACACATTGTTGGAGTGTCAGAATGCATAGATAGAAGGCAAATAAGCGTTCAATGGCTTTATTTCGCTGAGTTGCTTACTCTTGAGTAGAAATGCATCTGCTCTCCAAAAATAAGCACCTTTGTAAAATGAGCCAAATTGAAGCAGAACACATTGTTGGAGTGTCAGAATGCATAGATAGAAGGCAAATAAGCGTACTATGGCTTGATTTCGCTTAGTTGCTTACTCTTGAGTAGAACTGCATGTTCACTCCAGAAATAATCACCTTTGTAAAATGAGCCAAATTGAAGCAGAACACATTGTTGGAGTGTCAGAATGCATAGATGGAAGGCAAATAAGCGTTCTTTGGCTTTATTTCGCTTAGTCGCTTACTCTTGAGTAGAACTGCATGTTCACTCCAGAAATAAGCACCTTTTTAAAATGAGCCAAATTGAAGCAGAACATATTGTTGGAGTGTCAGAATGCATAGATAGAAGGCAAATAAGCGTACTATGGCTTTATTTCGCTTAGTTGCTTACTCTTGAGTAGAAATGCATCTGCTCTCCAGCAATCAGCTCCTTTGTAAAATGAACCAAATTGAAGCAGAACACATTGTTGGAGTGTCAGAATGCATAGATAGAAGGCAAATAAGCGTACTATGGCTTTATTTCGCTGAGTTGCTTACTCTTGAGTAGAACGGCATATTCACTCCAGCAATAAGCACCTTTGTAAAATGAGCCAAATTGAAGCAGAACACATTGTTGGAGTGTCAGAATGCACAGATAGAAGGCAAATAAGCGTTCTATGGCTTTATTTCGCTTAGTTGCTTACTCTTGAGTAGAACTGCATATTCACTCCAGCAATAAGCACCTTTGTAAAATGAGCCAAATTGAAGCAGAACACATTGTTGGAGTGTCGGAATGCATAGATAGAAGGCGAATATGCGTTCTATGGCTTTATTTCGCTTCGTTGCTTACTCTTGAGTAGAACTGCATGTTCACTCCAGAAATAATCACCTTTGTAAAATGAGCCAAATTGAAGCAGAACACATTGTTGGAGTGTCAGAATGCATAGATAGAAGGCAAATAAGCGTACTATGGCTTTATTTCGATTAGTTGCTTACTCTTGAGTAGAAATGCATCTGCTCTCCAGCAATCAGCTCCTTTGTAAAATGAACCAAATTGAAGCAGAACACATGGTCGGAGTGTCAGAATGCATAGATAGAAGGCAAATAAGCGTTCTATGGCTTTATTTCGCTGAGTTGCTTACTCTTGAGTAGAACTGCATATTCACTCCAGCAATAAGCACCTTTGTAAAATGAGCCAAATTGAAGCAGAACACATTGTTGGAGTGTCAGAATGCATAGATGGAAGGCAAATAAGCGTTCTATGGCTTTATTTCGCTTCGTTGCTTACTCTTGAGTAGAACTGCATGTTCACTCCAGAAATAAGCACCTTTTTAAAATGAGCCAAATTGAAGCAGAACATATTGTTGGAGTGTCAGAATGCATACATAGAAGGCAAATAAGCGTTCTATGGCTTTATTTCGCTTAGTTGCTTACTCTTGAGTAGAACTGCATGTTCACTCCAGCAACAAGCACCTTTGTAAAATGAACCAAATTGAAGCAGAACACATTGTTGGAGTGTCAGAATGCATAGATAGAAGGCAAATAAGCGTACTATGGCTTTATTTCGCTGAGTTGCTTACTCTTGAGTAGAACGGCATGTTCACTCCAGCAATAAGCACCTTTGTAAAATGAGCCAAATTGAAGCAGAACACATTGTTGGAGTGTCAGAATGCACAGATAGAAGGCAAATAAGCGTTCTATGGCTTTATTTCGCTGAGTTGCTTACACTTGAGTAGAACGGCATATTCACTCCAGCAATAAGCACCTTTGTAAAATGAGCCAAATTGAAGCAGAACACATTGTTGGAGTGTCAGAATGCATAGATGGAAGGCAAATAAGCGTTCTATGGCTTTATTTCGATTAGTTGCTTACTCTTGAGTAGAAATGCATCTGCTCTCCAGAAATACGCTCCTTTGTAAAATGAGCCAAATTGAAGCAGAACACATTGTTGGAGTGTCAGAATGCATAGATAGAAGGCAAATAAGCGTACTATGGCTTTATTTCGCTTAGTTGCTTACTCTTGAGTAGAAATGCATCTGCTCTCCAGCAATCAGCTCCTTTGTAAAATGAACCAAATTGAAGCAGAACACATTGTTGGAGTGTCAGAATGCATAGATAGAAGGCAAATAAGCGTACTAAGGCTTTATTTCGCTGAGTTGCTTACTCTTGAGTAGAACGGCATATTCACTCCAGCAATAAGCACCTTTGTAAAATGAGCCAAATTGAAGCAGAACACATTGTTGGAGTGTCAGAATGCACAGATAGAAGGCAAATAAGCGTTCTATGGCTTTATTTCGCTTAGTTGCTCACTCTTGAGTAGAACTGCATATTCACTCCAGCAATAAGCACCTTTGTAAAATAAGCCAAATTGAAGCAGAACACATTGTTGGAGTGCCGGAATGCATAGATAGAAGGCGAATATGCGTTCTATGGCTTTATTTCGCTTCGTTGCTTACTCTTGAGTAGAACTGCATGTTCACTCCAGCAAATAAGCACCTTTGTAAAATGAGCCAAATTGAAGCAGAACACATTGTTGGAGTGTCAGAATGCATAGATAGAAGGCAAATAAGCGTTCTATGGCTTTATTTCGCTGAGTTGCTTACACTTGAGTAGAACTGCATATTCACTCCAGCAATAAGCACCTTTGTAAAATGAGCCAAATTGAAGCAGAACACATTGTTGGAGTGTCAGAATGCATAGATGGAAGGCAAATAAGCGTTCTATGGCTTTATTTCGATTAGTTGCTTACTCTTGAGTAGAAATGCATCTGCTCTCCAGAAATACGCACCTTTGTAAAATGAGCCAAATTGAAGCAGAACACATTGTTGGAGTGTCAGAATGCATAGATAGAAGGCAAATAAGCATTCTATGGCTTTATTTCGCTGAGTTGCTTACTCTTGAGTAGAACTGCATATTCACTCCAGCAAAAAGCACCTTTGTAAAATGAGCCAAATTGAAGCAGAACACATTGTTGGAGTGTCAGAATGCATAGATAGAAGGCAAAAAAGCGTTCTATGGCTTTATTTCGCTTAGTTGCTTACTCTTGAGTAGAAATGCATGTTCACTCCAGAAATAATCACCTTTGTAAAATGAGCCAAATTGAAGCAGAACACATTGTTGGAGTGTCAGAATGCATAGATAGAAGGCAAATAAGCGTTCTATGGATTTATTTCGCTGAGTTGCTTACACTTGAGTAGAACTGCATATTCACTCCAGCAATAAGCACCTTTGTAAAATGAGCCAAATTGAAGCAGAACACATTGTTGGAGTGTCAGAATGCATAGATGGAAGGCAAATAAGCGTTCTATGGCTTTATTTCGATTAGTTGCTTACTCTTGAGTAGAAATGCATCTGCTCTCCAGAAATACGCACCTTTGTAAAATGAGCCAAATTGAAGCAGAACACATTGTTGGAGTGTCAGAATGCATAGATAGAAGGCAAATAAGCGTTCTATGGCTTTATTTCGCTGAGTGGCTCACTCTTGAGTAGAACTGCATATTCACTCCAGCAAAAAGCACCTTTGTAAAATGAGCCAAATTGAAGCAGAACACATTGTTGGAGTGTCAGAATGCATAGATAGAAGGCAAATAAGCGTTCTATGGCTTTATTTCGCTTAGTTGCTTACTCTTGAGTAGAAATGCATGTTCACTCCAGAAATAATCACCTTTGTAAAATGAGCCAAATTGAAGCAGAACACATTGTTGGAGTGTCAGAATGCATAGATAGAAGGCAAATAAGCGTTCTATGGATTTATTTCGCTTAGTTGCTTACTCTTGAGTAGAACTGCAGTTCACTCCAGCAATAAGCACCTTTGTAAAATGAGCCAAATTGAAGCAGAACACATTGTTGGAGTGTCAGAATGCATAGATAGAAGGCGAATATGCGTTCTATGGCTTTATTCCGCTTCGTTGCTTACTCTTGAGTAGAACTGCATGTTCACTCCAGCAAATAAACACCTTTGTAAAATGAGCCAAATTGAAGCAGAACACATTGTTGGAGTGTCAGAATGCATAGATAGAAGGCAAATAAGCCTTATATGGCTTTATTTCGCTGAGTTGCTTACACTTGAGTAGAACTGCATATTCACTCCAGCAATAAGCACCTTTGTAAAATGAGCCAAATTGAAGCAGAACACATTGTTGGAGTGTCAGAATGCATAGATGGAAGGCAAATAAGCGTTCTATGGCTGTGTTTCGCTTAGTTGCTTACTCTTGAGTAGAACTGCATATTCACTCCAGAAATGAGCACCTTTGTAAAATGAGCCAAATTGAAGCAGAACACATTGTTGGAGTGTCAGAATGCATAGATAGAAGGCAAATAAGCGTACTATGGCTTTATTTCGCTTAGTTGCTTACTCTTGAGTAGAAATGCATCTGCTCTCCAGCAATCAGCTCCTTTGTAAAATGAACCAAATTGAAGCAGAACACATTGTTGGAGTGTCAGAATGCATAGATAGAAGGCAAATAAGCGTACTATGGCTTTATTTCGCTGAGTTGCTTATTCTTTAGTAGTAATGCATCTGCACTCCAGCAATAATCACCTTTGTAAAATGAGCCAACTTGAAGCAGAACACATTGTCGGAGTGTCAGAATGCATAGATAGAAGGCAAACAAGCGTTCTATGGCTTTATTTCGCTTAGTTGCTTACTCTTGAGTAGAAATGCATCTGCTCTCCAGAAATAAGCACCTTTGTAAAATGAGCCAAACTGAAGCAGAACACATTGTTGGAGTGTCAGAATGCATAGATAGAAGGCAAATAAGCGTACTATGGCTTTATTTCGCTTAGTTGCTTACTCTTGAGTAGAACTGCATGTTCACTCCAGAAATAATCACCTTTGTAAAATGAGCCAACTTGAAGCAGAACACATTGTTGGAGTGTCAGAATGCATAATTAGAAGGCAAATAAGCGTTCTATTGCTTTATTTCGATTAGTTGCTTACTCTTGAGTAGAAATGCATCTGCTCTCCAGAAATGAGCACCTTTGTAAAATGAGCCAAATTGAAGCAGAACACATTGTTGGAGTGTCAGAATGCATAGATAGAAGGCAAATAAGCGTTCAATGGCTTTATTTCGCTGAGTTGCTTACTCTTGAGTAGAAATGCATCTGCTCTCCAAAAATAAGCACCTTTGTAAAATGAGCCAAATTGAAGCAGAACACATTGTTGGAGTGTCAGAATGCATAGATAGAAGGCAAATAAGCGTACTATGGCTTGATTTCGCTTAGTTGCTTACTCTTGAGTAGAACTGCATGTTCACTCCAGAAATAATCACCTTCGTAAAATGAGCCAAATTGAAGCAGAACACATTGTTGGAGTGTCAGAATGCATAGATGGAAGGCAAATAAGCGTTCTTTGGCTTTATTTCGCTTAGTCGCTTACTCTTGAGTAGAACTGCATGTTCACTCCAGAAATAAGCACCTTTTTAAAATGAGCCAAATTGAAGCAGAACATATTGTTGGAGTGTCAGAATGCATAGATAGAAGGCAAATAAGCGTACTATGGCTTTATTTCGCTTAGTTGCTTACTCTTGAGTAGAAATGCATCTGCTCTCCAGCAATCAGCTCCTTTGTAAAATGAACCAAATTGAAGCAGAACACATTGTTGGAGTGTCAGAATGCATAGATAGAAGGCAAATAAGCGTACTATGGCTTTATTTCGCTGAGTTGCTTACTCTTGAGTAGAACGGCATATTCACTCCAGCAATAAGCACCTTTGTAAAATGAGCCAAATTGAAGCAGAACACATTGTTGGAGTGTCAGAATGCACAGATAGAAGGCAAATAAGCGTTCTATGGCTTTATTTCGCTTAGTTGCTTACTCTTGAGTAGAACTGCATATTCACTCCAGCAATAAGCACCTTTGTAAAATGAGCCAAATTGAAGCAGAACACATTGTTGGAGTGTCGGAATGCATAGATAGAAGGCGAATATGCGTTCTATGGCTTTATTTCGCTTCGTTGCTTACTCTTGAGTAGAACTGCATGTTCACTCCAGAAATAATCACCTTTGTAAAATGAGCCAAATTGAAGCAGAACACATTGTTGGAGTGTCAGAATGCATAGATAGAAGGCAAATAAGCGTACTATGGCTTTATTTCGCTTAGTTGCTTACTCTTGAGTAGAAATGCATCTGCTCTCCAGCAATCAGCTCCTTTGTAAAATGAACCAAATTGAAGCAGAACACATGGTCGGAGTGTCAGAATGCATAGATAGAAGGCAAATAAGCGTTCTATGGCTTTATTTCGCTGAGTTGCTTACTCTTGAGTAGAACTGCATATTCACTCCAGCAATAAGCACCTTTGTAAAATGAGCCAAATTGAAGCAGAACACATTGTTGGAGTGTCAGAATGCATAGATGGAAGGCAAATAAGCGTTCTATGGCTTTATTTCGCTTCGTTGCTTACTCTTGAGTAGAACTGCATGTTCACTCCAGAAATAAGCACCTTTTTAAAATGAGCCAAATTGAAGCAGAACATATTGTTGGAGTGTCAGAATGCATACATAGAAGGCAAATAAGCGTTCTATGGCTTTATTTCGCTTAGTTGCTTACTCTTGAGTAGAACTGCATGTTCACTCCAGCAACAAGCACCTTTGTAAAATGAACCAAATTGAAGCAGAACACATTGTTGGAGTGTCAGAATGCATAGATAGAAGGCAAATAAGCGTACTATGGCTTTATTTCGCTGAGTTGCTTACTCTTGAGTAGAACGGCATGTTCACTCCAGCAATAAGCACCTTTGTAAAATGAGCCAAATTGAAGCAGAACACATTGTTGGAGTGTCAGAATGCACAGATAGAAGGCAAATAAGCGTTCTATGGCTTTATTTCGCTGAGTTGCTTACACTTGAGTAGAACGGCATATTCACTCCAGCAATAAGCACCTTTGTAAAATGAGCCAAATTGAAGCAGAACACATTGTTGGAGTGTCAGAATGCATAGATGGAAGGCAAATAAGCGTTCTATGGCTTTATTTCGATTAGTTGCTTACTCTTGAGTAGAAATGCATCTGCTCTCCAGAAATACGCTCCTTTGTAAAATGAGCCAAATTGAAGCAGAACACATTGTTGGAGTGTCAGAATGCATAGATAGAAGGCAAATAAGCGTACTATGGCTTTATTTCGCTTAGTTGCTTACTCTTGAGTAGAAATGCATCTGCTCTCCAGCAATCAGCTCCTTTGTAAAATGAACCAAATTGAAGCAGAACACATTGTTGGAGTGTCAGAATGCATAGATAGAAGGCAAATAAGCGTACTAAGGCTTTATTTCGCTGAGTTGCTTACTCTTGAGTAGAACGGCATATTCACTCCAGCAATAAGCACCTTTGTAAAATGAGCCAAATTGAAGCAGAACACATTGTTGGAGTGTCAGAATGCACAGATAGAAGGCAAATAAGCGTTCTATGGCTTTATTTCGCTTAGTTGCTCACTCTTGAGTAGAACTGCATATTCACTCCAGCAATAAGCACCTTTGTAAAATGAGCCAAATTGAAGCAGAACACATTGTTGGAGTGTCGGAATGCATAGATAGAAGGCGAATATGCGTTCTATGGCTTTATTTCGCTTCGTTGCTTACTCTTGAGTAGAACTGCATGTTCACTCCAGCAAATAAGCACCTTTGTAAAATGAGCCAAATTGAAGCAGAACACATTGTTGGAGTGTCAGAATGCATAGATAGAAGGCAAATAAGCGTTCTATGGCTTTATTTCGCTGAGTTGCTTACACTTGAGTAGAACTGCATATTCACTCCAGCAATAAGCACCTTTGTAAAATGAGCCAAATTGAAGCAGAACACATTGTTGGAGTGTCAGAATGCATAGATGGAAGGCAAATAAGCGTTCTATGGCTTTATTTCGATTAGTTGCTTACTCTTGAGTAGAAATGCATCTGCTCTCCAGAAATACGCACCTTTGTAAAATGAGCCAAATTGAAGCAGAACACATTGTTGGAGTGTCAGAATGCATAGATAGAAGGCAAATAAGCGTTCTATGGCTTTATTTCGCTGAGTTGCTTACTCTTGAGTAGAACTGCATATTCACTCCAGCAAAAAGCACCTTTGTAAAATGAGCCAAATTGAAGCAGAACACATTGTTGGAGTGTCAGAATGCATAGATAGAAGGCAAATAAGCGTTCTATGGCTTTATTTCGCTTAGTTGCTTACTCTTGAGTAGAAATGCATGTTCACTCCAGAAATAATCACCTTTGTAAAATGAGCCAAATTGAAGCAGAACACATTGTTGGAGTGTCAGAATGCATAGATAGAAGGCAAATAAGCGTTCTATGGATTTATTTCGCTGAGTTGCTTACACTTGAGTAGAACTGCATATTCACTCCAGCAATAAGCACCTTTGTAAAATGAGCCAAATTGAAGCAGAACACATTGTTGGAGTGTCAGAATGCATAGATGGAAGGCAAATAAGCGTTCTATGGCTTTATTTCGATTAGTTGCTTACTCTTGAGTAGAAATGCATCTGCTCTCCAGAAATACGCACCTTTGTAAAATGAGCCAAATTGAAGCAGAACACATTGTTGGAGTGTCAGAATGCATAGATAGAAGGCAAATAAGCGTTCTATGGCTTTATTTCGCTGAGTGGCTCACTCTTGAGTAGAACTGCATATTCACTCCAGCAAAAAGCACCTTTGTAAAATGAGCCAAATTGAAGCAGAACACATTGTTGGAGTGTCAGAATGCATAGATAGAAGGCAAATAAGCGTTCTATGGCTTTATTTCGCTTAGTTGCTTACTCTTGAGTAGAAATGCATGTTCACTCCAGAAATAATCACCTTTGTAAAATGAGCCAAATTGAAGCAGAACACATTGTTGGAGTGTCAGAATGCATAGATAGAAGGCAAATAAGCGTTCTATGGATTTATTTCGCTTAGTTGCTTACTCTTGAGTAGAACTGCAGTTCACTCCAGCAATAAGCACCTTTGTAAAATGAGCCAAATTGAAGCAGAACACATTGTTGGAGTGTCAGAATGCATAGATATAAGGCGAATATGTGTTCTATGGCTTTATTCCGCTTCGTTGCTTACTCTTGAGTAGAACTGCATGTTCACTCCAGCAAATAAACACCTTTGTAAAATGAGCCAAATTGAAGCAGAACACATTGTTGGAGTGTCAGAATGCATAGATAGAAGGCAAATAAGCCTTATATGGCTTTATTTCGCTGAGTTGCTTACACTTGAGTAGAACTGCATATTCACTCCAGCAATAAGCACCTTTGTAAAATGAGCCAAATTGAAGCAGAACACATTGTTGGAGTGTCAGAATGCATAGATGGAAGGCAAATAAGCGTTCTATGGCTTTATTTCGATTAGTTGCTTACTCTTGAGTAGAAATGCATCTGCTCTCCAGAAATACGCACCTTTGTAAAATGAGCCAAATTGAAGCAGAACACATTGTTGGAGTGTCAGAATGCATAGATAGAAGGCAAATAAGCGTTCTATGGCTTTATTTCGCTGAGTTGCTCACTCTTGAGTAGAACTGCATATTCACTCCAGCAAAAAGCACCTTTGTAAAATGAGCCAAATTGAAGCAGAACACATTGTTGGAGTGTCAGAATGCATAGATAGAAGGCAAATAAGCGTTCTATGGCTTTATTTCGCTTAGTTGCTTACTCTTGAGTAGAAATGCATGTTCACTCCAGAAATAATCACCTTTGTAAAATGAGCCAAATTGAAGCAGAACACATTGTTGGAGTGTCAGAATGCATAGATAGAAGGCAAATAAGCGTTCTATGGATTTATTTCGCTTAGTTGCTTACTCTTGAGTAGAACTGCAGTTCACTCCAGCAATAAGCACCTTTGTAAAATGAGCCAAATTGAAGCAGAACACATTGTTGGAGTGTCAGAATGCATAGATAGAAGGCGAATATGCGTTCTATGGCTTTATTCCGCTTCGTTGCTTACTCTTGAGTAGAACTGCATGTTCACTCCAGCAAATAAACACCTTTGTAAAATAAGCCAAATTGAAGCAGAACACATTGTTGGAGTGTCAGAATGCATAGATAGAAGGCAAATAAGCCTTATATGGCTTTATTTCGCTGAGTTGCTTACACTTGAGTAGAACTGCATATTCACTCCAGCAATAAGCACCTTTGTAAAATGAGCCAAATTGAAGCAGAACACATTGTTGGAGTGTCAGAATGCATAGATGGAAGGCAAATAAGCGTTCTATGGATTTATTTCGCTTAGTTGCTTACTCTTGAGTAGAAATGCATGTTCACTCCAGAAATAATCACCTTTGTAAAATGAGCCAAATTGAAGCAGAACACATTGTTGGAGTGTCAGAATGCATAGATAGAAGGCAAATAAGCGTTCTATGGATTTATTTCGCTTAGTTGCTTACTCTTGAGTAGAACTGCAGTTCACTCCAGCAATATGCACCTTTGTAAAATGAGCCAAATTGAAGCAGAACACATTGTTGGAGTGTCAGAATGCATAGATAGAAGGCGAATATGCGTTCTATGGCTTTATTTCGCTTCGTTGCTTACTCTTGAGTAGAACTGCATGTTCACTCCTGAAATAAGCACCTTTTTAAAATGAGCCAAATTGAAGCAGAACATATTGTTGGAGTGTCAGAATGCATACATAGAAGGCAAATAAGCGTTCTATGGCTTTATTTCGCTTAGTTGCTTACTCTTGAGTAGAACTGCATGTTCACTCCAGCAATAAGCACCTTTGTAAAATGAACCAAATTGAAGCAGAACACATTGTTGGAGTGTCAGAATGCATAGATAGAAGGCAAATAAGCGTACTATGGCTTTATTTCGCTGAGTTGCTTACTCTTGAGTAGAACGGCATGTTCACTCCAGCAATAAGCACCTTTGTAAAATGAGCCAAATTGAAGCAGAACACATTGTTGGAGTGTCAGAATGCACAGATAGAAGGCAAATAAGCGTTCTATGGCTTTATTTCGCTGAATTGCTTACACTTGAGTAGAACGGCATATTCACTCCAGCAATAAGCACTTTTGTAAAATGAGCCAAATTGAAGCAGAACACATTGTTGGAGTGTCAGAATGCATAGATGGAAGGCAAATAAGCGTTCTATGGCTTTATTTCGATTAGTTGCTTACTCTTGAGTAGAAATGCATCTGCTCTCCAGAAATACGCTCCTTTGTAAAATGAGCCAAATTGAAGCAGAACACATTGTTGGAGTGTCAGAATGCATAGATAGAAGGCAAATAAGCGTACTATGGCTTTATTTCGCTTAGTTGCTTACTCTTGAGTAGAAATGCATCTGCTCTCCAGCAATCAGCTCCTTTGTAAAATGAACCAAATTGAAGCAGAACACATTGTTGGAGTGTCAGAATGCATAGATAGAAGGCGAATATGCGTTCTATGGCTTTATTTCGCTGAGTTGCTTACTCTTGAGTAGAACTGCATGTTCACTCCAGCAAATAAGCACCTTTGTAAAATGAGCCAAATTGAAGCAGAACACATTGTTGGAGTGTCAGAATGCATAGATAGAAGGCAAATAAGCGTTCTATGGCTTTATTTCGCTGAGTTGCTTACACTTGAGTAGAACTGCATATTCACTCCAGCAATAAGCACCTTTGTAAAATGAGCCAAATTGAAGCAGAACACATTGTTGGAGTGTCAGAATGCATAGATGGAAGGCAAATAAGCGTTCTATGGCTTTATTTCGATTAGTTGCTTACTCTTGAGTAGAAATGCATCTGCTCTCCAGAAATACGCACCTTTGTAAAATGAGCCAAATTGAAGCAGAACACATTGTTGGAGTGTCAGAATGCATAGATAGAAGGCAAATAAGCGTTCTATGGCTTTATTTCGCTGAGTTGCTTACTCTTGAGTAGAACTGCATATTCACTCCAGCAAAAAGCACCTTTGTAAAATGAGCCAAATTGAAGCAGAACACATTGTTGGAGTGTCAGAATGCATAGATAGAAGGCAAATAAGCGTTCTATGGCTTTATTTCGCTTAGTTGCTTACTCTTGAGTAGAAATGCATGTTCACTCCAGAAATAATCACCTTTGTAAAATGAGCCAAATTGAAGCAGAACACATTGTTGGAGTGTCAGAATGCATAGATAGAAGGCAAATAAGCGTTCTATGGATTTATTTCGCTGAGTTGCTTACACTTGAGTAGAACTGCATATTCACTCCAGCAATAAGCACCTTTGTAAAATGAGCCAAATTGAAGCAGAACACATTGTTGGAGTGTCAGAATGCATAGATGGAAGGCAAATAAGCGTTCTATGGCTTTATTTCGATTAGTTGCTTACTCTTGAGTAGAAATGCATCTGCTCTCCAGAAATACGCACCTTTGTAAAATGAGCCAAATTGAAGCAGAACACATTGTTGGAGTGTCAGAATGCATAGATAGAAGGCAAATAAGCGTTCTATGGCTTTATTTCGCTGAGTTGCTCACTCTTGAGTAGAACTGCATATTCACTCCAGCAAAAAGCACCTTTGTAAAATGAGCCAAATTGAAGCAGAACACATTGTTGGAGTGTCAGAATGCATAGATAGAAGGCAAATAAGCGTTCTATGGCTTTATTTCGCTTAGTTGCTTACTCTTGAGTAGAAATGCATGTTCACTCCAGAAATAATCACCTTTGTAAAATGAGCCAAATTGAAGCAGAACACATTGTTGGAGTGTCAGAATGCATAGATAGAAGGCAAATAAGCGTTCTATGGATTTATTTCGCTTAGTTGCTTACTCTTGAGTAGAACTGCAGTTCACTCCAGCAATAAGCACCTTTGTAAAATGAGCCAAATTGAAGCAGAACACATTGTTGGAGTGTCAGAATGCATAGATAGAAGGCGAATATGCGTTCTATGGCTTTATTCCGCTTCGTTGCTTACTCTTGAGTAGAACTGCATGTTCACTCCAGCAAATAAACACCTTTGTAAAATGAGCCAAATTGAAGCAGAACACATTGTTGGAGTGTCAGAATGCATAGATAGAAGGCAAATAAGCCTTATATGGCTTTATTTCGCTGAGTTGCTTACACTTGAGTAGAACTGCATATTCACTCCAGCAATAAGCACCTTTGTAAAATGAGCCAAATTGAAGCAGAACACATTGTTGGAGTGTCAGAATGCATAGATGGAAGGCAAATAAGCGTTCTATGGATTTATTTCGCTTAGTTGCTTACTCTTGAGTAGAAATGCATGTTCACTCCAGAAATAATCACCTTTGTAAAATGAGCCAAATTGAAGCAGAACACATTGTTGGAGTGTCAGAATGCATAGATAGAAGGCAAATAAGCGTTCTATGGATTTATTTCGCTTAGTTGCTTACTCTTGAGTAGAACTGCAGTTCACTCCAGCAATAAGCACCTTTGTAAAATGAGCCAAATTGAAGCAGAACACATTGTTGGAGTGTCAGAATGCATAGATAGAAGGCGAATATGCGTTCTATGGCTTTATTCCGCTTCGTTGCTTACTCTTGACTAGAACTGCATGTTCACTCCAGCAAATAAACACCTTTGTAAAATGAGCCAAATTGAAGCAGAACACATTGTTGGAGTGTCAGAATGCATAGATAGAAGGCAAATAAGCCTTATATGGCTTTATTTCGCTGAGTTGCTTACACTTGAGTAGAACTGCATATTCACTCCAGCAATAAGCACCTTTGTAAAATGAGCCAAATTGAAGCAGAACACATTGTTGGAGTGTCAGAATGCATAGATGGAAGGCAAATAAGCGTTCTATGGATTTATTTCGATTAGATGCTTACTCTTGAGTAGAAATGTATCTGCTCTCCAGAAATACGCACCTTTGTAAAATGAGCCAAATTGAAGCAGAACACATTGTTGGAGTGTCAGAATGCATAGATAGAAGGCAAATAAGCATTCTATGGCTTTATTTCGCTTAGTTGCTTACTCTTGAGTAGAAATGCATCTGCTCTCCAGCAATCAGCTCCTTTGTAAAATGAACCAAATTGAAGCACAACACATTGTTGGAGTGTCAGAATGCATAGATAGAAGGCAAATAAGCGTACTATGGCTTTATTTCGCTTAGTTGCTTACTCTTGAGTAGAAATGCATCTGCTCTCCAGCAATCAGCTCCTTTGTAAAATGAACCAAATTGAAGCAGAACACATTGTTGGAGTGTCAGAATGCATAGATAGAAGGCAAATAAGCGTACTAAGGCTTTATTTCGCTGAGTTGCTTACTCTTGAGTAGAACGGCATATTCACTCCAGCAATAAGCACCTTTGTAAAATGAGCCAAATTGAAGCAGAACACATTGTTGGAGTGTCAGAATGCACAGATAGAAGGCAAATAAGCGTTCTATGGCTTTATTTCGCTTAGTTGCTCACTCTTGAGTAGAACTGCATATTCACTCCAGCAATAAGCACCTTTGTAAAATGAGCCAAATTGAAGCAGAACACATTGTTGGAGTGTCGGAATGCATAGATAGAAGGCGAATATGCGTTCTATGGCTTTATTTCGCTTCGTTGCTTACTCTTGAGTAGAACTGCATGTTCACTCCAGCAAATAAGCACCTTTGTAAAATGAGCCAAATTGAAGCAGAACACATTGTTGGAGTGTCAGAATGCATAGATAGAAGGCAAATAAGCGTTCTATGGCTTTATTTCGCTGAGTTGCTTACACTTGAGTAGAACTGCATATTCACTCCAGCAATAAGCACCTTTGTAAAATGAGCCAAATTGAAGCAGAACACATTGTTGGAGTGTCAGAATGCATAGATGGAAGGCAAATAAGCGTTCTATGGCTTTATTTCGATTAGTTGCTTACTCTTGAGTAGAAATGCATCTGCTCTCCAGAAATACGCACCTTTGTAAAATGAGCCAAATTGAAGCAGAACACATTGTTGGAGTGTCAGAATGCATAGATAGAAGGCAAATAAGCGTTCTATGGCTTTATTTCGCTGAGTTGCTTACTCTTGAGTAGAACTGCATTTTCACTCCAGCAAAAAGCACCTTTGTAAAATGAGCCAAATTGAAGCAGAACACATTGTTGGAGTGTCAGAATGCATAGATAGAAGGCAAATAAGCGTTCTATGGCTTTATTTCGCTTAGTTGCTTACTCTTGAGTAGAAATGCATGTTCACTCCAGAAATAATCACCTTTGTAAAATGAGCCAAATTGAAGCAGAACACATTGTTGGAGTGTCAGAATGCATAGATAGAAGGCAAATAAGCGTTCTATGGATTTATTTCGCTGAGTTGCTTACACTTGAGTAGAACTGCATATTCACTCCAGCAATAAGCACCTTTGTAAAATGAGCCAAATTGAAGCAGAACACATTGTTGGAGTGTCAGAATGCATAGATGGAAGGCAAATAAGCGTTCTATGGCTTTATTTCGATTAGTTGCTTACTCTTGAGTAGAAATGCATCTGCTCTCCAGAAATACGCACCTTTGTAAAATGAGCCAAATTGAAGCAGAACACATTGTTGGAGTGTCAGAATGCATAGATAGAAGGCAAATAAGCGTTCTATGGCTTTATTTCGCTGAGTTGCTTACTCTTGAGTAGAACTGCATATTCACTCCAGCAAAAAGCACCTTTGTAAAATGAGCCAAATTGAAGCAGAACACATTGTTGGAGTGTCAGAATGCATAGATAGAAGGCAAATAAGCGTTCTATGGCTTTATTTCGCTTAGTTGCTTACTCTTGAGTAGAAATGCATGTTCACTCCAGAAATAATCACCTTTGTAAAATGAGCCAAATTGAAGCAGAACACATTGTTGGAGTGTCAGAATGCATAGATAGAAGGCAAATAAGCGTTCTATGGATTTATTTCGCTTAGTTGCTTACTCTTGAGTAGAACTGCAGTTCACTCCAGCAATAAGCACCTTTGTAAAATGAGCCAAATTGAAGCAGAACACATGGTTGGAGTGTCAGAATGCATAGATAGAAGGCAAATAAGCGTACTATGGCTTTATTTCGCTGAGTTGCTTACTCTTGAGTAGAACGGCAGATTCACTCCAGCAATAAGCACCTTTGTAAAATGAGCCAAATTGAAGCAGAACACATTGTTGGAGTGTCAGAATGCATAGATAGAAGGCAAATAAGCGTTCTATGGCTTTATATCGCTTAGTTGCTTACTCTTGAGTAGAACTGCATGTTCACTCCAGCAATAAGCACCTTTGTAAAATGAGCCAAATTGAAGCAGAACACATTGTTGGAGTGTCAGAATGCATAGATAGAAGGCAAATAAGCGTACTATGGCTTTATTTCGCTTAGTTGCTTACTCTTGAGTAGAAATGCATCTGCTCTCCAGCAATCAGCTCCTTTGTAAAATGAACCAAATTGAAGCAGAACACATTGTTGGAGTGTCAGAATGCATAGATAGAAGGCAAATAAGCGTACTATGGCTTTATTTCGCTGAGTTGCTTACTCTTGAGTAGAACGGCATATTCACTCCAGCAATAAGCACCTTTGTAAAATGAGCCAAATTGAAGCAGAACACATTGTTGGAGTGTCGGAATGCATAGATAAAAGGCGAATATGCGTTCTATGGCTTTATTTCGCTTCGTTGCTTACTCTTGAGTAGAACTGCATGTTCACTCCAGAAATAATCACCTTTGTAAAATGAGCCAAATTGAAGCAGAACACATTGTTGGAGTGTCAGAATGCATAGATAGAAGGCAAATAAGCATACTATGGCTTTATTTCGCTTAGTTGCTTACTCTTGAGTAGAAATGCATCTGCTCTCCAGCAATCAGCTCCTTTGTAAAATGAACCAAATTGAAGCAGAACACATTGTTGGAGTGTCAGAATGCATAGATAGAAGGCAAATAAGCATACTATGGCTTTATTTCGCTTAGTTGCTTACTCTTGAGTAGAAATGCATCTGCTCTCCAGCAATCAGCTCCTTTGTAAAATGAACCAAATTGAAGCAGAACACATTGTTGGAGTGTCAGAATGCATAGATAGAAGGCAAATAAGCGTACTATGGCTTTATTTCGCTGAGTTGCTTACTCTTGAGTAGAACGGCATATTCACTCCAGCAATAAGCACCTTTGTAAAATGAGCCAAATTGAAGCAGAACACATTGTTGGAGTGTCAGAATGCACAGATAGAAGGCAAATAAGCGTTCTATGGCTTTATTTCGCTTAGTTGCTTACTCTTGAGTAGAACTGCATATTCACTCCAGAAATGAGCACCTTTGTAAAATGAGCCAAATTGAAGCAGAACACATTGTTGGAGTGTCGGAATGCATACATAGAAGGCGAATATGCGTTCTATGGCTTTATTTCGCTTCATTGCTTACTCTTGAGTAGAACTGCATGTTCACTCCAGAAATAATCACCTTTGTAAAATGAGCCAAATTGAAGCAGAACACATTGTTGGAGTGTCAGAATGCATAGATAGAAGGCAAATAAGCGTACTATGGCTTTATTTCGCTTAGTTGCTTACTCTTGAGTAGAAATGCATCTGCTCTCCAGCAATCAGCTCCTTTGTAAAATGAACCAAATTGAAGCAGAACACATTGTTGGAGTGTCAGAATGCATGGATAGAAGGCAAATAAGCGTACTATGGCTTTATTTCGCTGAGTTGCTTATTCTTTAGTAGTAATGCATCTGCACTCCAGCAATAATCACCTTTGTAAAATGAGCCAACTTGAAGCAGAACACATTGTCGGAGTGTCAGAATGCATAGATAGAAGGCAAACAAGCGTTCTATGGCTTTATTTCGCTTAGTTGCTTACTCTTGAGTAGAAATGCATCTGCTCTCCAGAAATAAGCACCTTTGTAAAATGAGCCAAACTGAAGCAGAACACATTGTTGGAGTGTCAGAATGCATAGATAGAAGGCAAATAAGCGTACTATGGCTTTATTTCGCTTAGTTGCTTACTCTTGAGTAGAACTGCATGTTCACTCCAGAAATAATCACCTTTGTAAAATGAGCCAACTTGAAGCAGAACACATTGTTGGAGTGTCAGAATGCATAATTAGAAGGCAAATAAGCGTTCTATTGCTTTGTTTCGATTAGTTGCTTACTCTTGAGTAGAAATGCATCTGCTCTCCAGAAATGAGCACCTTTGTAAAATGAGCCAAATTGAAGCAGAACACATTGTTGGAGTGTCGGAATGCATAGATAAAAGGCGAATATGCGTTCTATGGCTTTATTTCGGTTCGTTGCTTACTCTTGAGTAGAACTGCATGTTCACTCCAGAAATAATCACCTTTGTAAAATGAGCCAAATTGAAGCAGAACACATTGTTGGAGTGTCAGAATGCATAGATAGAAGGCAAATAAGCGTACTATGGCTTTATTTCGCTTAGTTGCTTACTCTTGAGTAGAACTGCATGTTCACTCCAGAAATAATCACCTTTGTAAAATGAGCCAAATTGAAGCAGAACACATTGTTGGAGTGTCAGAATGCATAGATGGAAGGCAAATAAGCGTTCTTTGGCTTTATTTCGCTTAGTCGCTTACTCTTGAGTAGAACTGCATGTTCACTCCAGAAATAAGCACCTTTTTAAAATGAGCCAAATTGAAGCAGAACATATTGTTGGAGTGTCAGAATGCATACATAGAAGGAAAATAAGCGTTCTATGGCTTTATTTCGCTTAGTTGCTTACTCTTGAGTAGAACTGCATGTTCACTCCAGCAATAAGCACCTTTGTAAAATGAGCCAAATTGAAGCAGAACACATTGTTGGAGTGTCAGAATGCATAGATAGAAGGCAAATAAGCGTACTATGGCTTTATTTCGCTTAGTTGCTTACTCTTGAGTAGAAATGCATCTGCTCTCCAGCAATCAGCTCCTTTGTAAAATGAACCAAATTGAAGCAGAACACATTGTTGGAGTGTCAGAATGCATAGATAGAAGGCAAATAAGCGTACTATGGCTTTATTTCGCTGAGTTGCTTACTCTTGAGTAGAACGGCATATTCACTCCAGCAATAAGCACCTTTGTAAAATGAGCCAAATTGAAGCAGAACACATTGTTGGAGTGTCAGAATGCACAGATAGAAGGCAAATAAGCGTTCTATGGCTTTATTTCGCTTAGTTGCTTACTCTTGAGTAGAACTGCATATTCACTCCAGCAATAAGCACCTTTGTAAAATGAGCCAAATTGAAGCAGAACACATTGTTGGAGTGTCAGAATGCATAGATAGAAGGCGAATATGCGTTCTATGGCTTTATTTCGCTTCGTTGCTTACTCTTGAGTAGAACTGCATGTTCACTCCAGAAATAATCACCTTTGTAAAATGAGCCAAATTGAAGCAGAACACATTGTTGGAGTGTCAGAATGCATAGATAGAAGGCAAATAAGCGTACTATGGCTTTATTTCGCTTAGTTGCTTACTCTTGAGTAGAAATGCATCTGCTCTCCAGCAATCAGCTCCTTTGTAAAATGAACCAAATTGAAGCAGAACACATGGTCGGAGTGTCAGAATGCATAGATAGAAGGCAAATAAGCGTTCTATGGCTTTATTTCGCTGAGTTGCTTACTCTTGAGTAGAACTGCATATTCACTCCAGCAATAAGCACCTTTGTAAAATGAGCCAAATTGAAGCAGAACACATTGTTGGAGTGTCAGAATGCATAGATGGAAGGCAAATAAGCGTTCTATGGCTTTATTTCGCTTCGTTGCTTACTCTTGAGTAGAACTACATGTTCACTCCAGAAATAAGCACCTTTTTAAAATGAGCCAAATTGAAGCAGAACATATTGTTGGAGTGTCAGAATGCATACATAGAAGGCAAATAAGCGTTCTATGGCTTTATTTCGCTTAGTTGCTTACTCTTGTGTAGAACTGCATGTTCACTCCAGCAATAAGCACCTTTGTAAAATGAGCCAAATTGAAGCAGAACACATTGTTGGAGTGTCAGAATGCATAGATAGAAGGCAAATAAGCGTACTATGGCTTTATTTCGCTTAGTTGCTTACTCTTGAGTAGAAATGCATCTGCTCTCCAGTAATCAGCTCCTTTGTAAAATGAACCAAATTGAAGCAGAACACATTGTTGGAGTGTCAGAATGCATAGATAGAAGGCAAATAAGCGTACTATGGCTTTATTTCGCTGAGTTGCTTACTCTTGAGTAGAACGGCATGTTCACTCCAGCAATAAGCACCTTTGTAAAATGAGCCAAATTGAAGCAGAACACATTGTTGGAGTGTCAGAATGCACAGATAGAAGGCAAATAAGCGTTCTATGGCTTTATTTCGCTGAGTTGCTTACACTTGAGTAGAACTGCATATTCACTCCAGCAATAAGCACCTTTGTAAAATGAGCCAAATTGAAGCAGAACACATTGTTGGAGTGTCAGAATGCATAGATGGAAGGCAAATAAGCGTTCTATGGCTTTATTTCGATTAGTTGCTTACTCTTGAGTAGAAATGCATCTGCTCTCCAGAAATACGCTCCTTTGTAAAATGAGCCAAATTGAAGCAGAACACATTGTTGGAGTGTCAGAATGCATAGATAGAAGGCAAATAAGCGTTCTATGGCTTTATTTCGCTGAGTTGCTTACTCTTGAGTAGAACTGCATATTCACTCCAGAAATAATCACCTTTGTAAAATGAGCCAAATTGAAGCAGAACACATTGTTGGAGTGTCAGAATGCATAGATAGAAGGCAAATAAGCGTACTATGGCTTTATTTCGCTTAGTTGCTTACTCTTGAGTAGAAATGCATCTGCTCTCCAGCAATCAGCTCCTTTGTAAAATGAACCAAATTGAAGCAGAACACATTGTTGGAGTGTCAGAATGCATAGATAGAAGGCAAATAAGCGTACTATGGCTTTATTTCGCTTAGTTGCTTACTCTTGAGTAGAAATGCATCTGCTCTCCAGCAATCAGCTCCTTTGTAAAATGAGCCAAATTGAAGCAGAACACATTGTTGGAGTGTCGGAATGCATACATAGAAGGCGAATATGCGTTCTATGGCTTTATTTCGCTTCATTGCTTACTCTTGAGTAGAACTGCATGTTCACTCCAGAAATAATCACCTTTGTAAAATGAGCCAAATTGAAGCAGAACACATTGTTGGAGTGTCAGAATGCATAGATAGAAGGCAAATAAGCGTACTATGGCTTTATTTCGCTTAGTTGCTTACTCTTGAGTAGAAATGCATCTGCTCTCCAGCAATCAGCTCCTTTGTAAAATGAACCAAATTGAAGCAGAACACATTGTTGGAGTGTCAGAATGCATGGATAGAAGGCAAATAAGCGTACTATGGCTTTATTTCGCTGAGTTGCTTATTCTTTAGTAGTAATGCATCTGCACTCCAGCAATAATCACCTTTGTAAAATGAGCCAACTTGAAGCAGAACACATTGTCGGAGTGTCAGAATGCATAGATAGAAGGCAAACAAGCGTTCTATGGCTTTATTTCGCTTAGTTGCTTACTCTTGAGTAGAAATGCATCTGCTCTCCAGAAATAAGCACCTTTGTAAAATGAGCCAAACTGAAGCAGAACACATTGTTGGAGTGTCAGAATGCATAGATAGAAGGCAAATAAGCGTACTATGGCTTTATTTCGCTTAGTTGCTTACTCTTGAGTAGAACTGCATGTTCACTCCAGAAATAATCACCTTTGTAAAATGAGCCAACTTGAAGCAGAACACATTGTTGGAGTGTCAGAATGCATAATTAGAAGGCAAATAAGCGTTCTATTGCTTTGTTTCGATTAGTTGCTTACTCTTGAGTAGAAATGCATCTGCTCTCCAGAAATGAGCACCTTTGTAAAATGAGCCAAATTGAAGCAGAACACATTGTTGGAGTGTCGGAATGCATAGATAAAAGGCGAATATGCGTTCTATGGCTTTATTTCGGTTCGTTGCTTACTCTTGAGTAGAACTGCATGTTCACTCCAGAAATAATCACCTTTGTAAAATGAGCCAAATTGAAGCAGAACACATTGTTGGAGTGTCAGAATGCATAGATAGAAGGCAAATAAGCGTACTATGGCTTTATTTCGCTTAGTTGCTTACTCTTGAGTAGAACTGCATGTTCACTCCAGAAATAATCACCTTTGTAAAATGAGCCAAATTGAAGCAGAACACATTGTTGGAGTGTCAGAATGCATAGATGGAAGGCAAATAAGCGTTCTTTGGCTTTATTTCGCTTAGTCGCTTACTCTTGAGTAGAACTGCATGTTCACTCCAGAAATAAGCACCTTTTTAAAATGAGCCAAATTGAAGCAGAACATATTGTTGGAGTGTCAGAATGCATACATAGAAGGAAAATAAGCGTTCTATGGCTTTATTTCGCTTAGTTGCTTACTCTTGAGTAGAACTGCATGTTCACTCCAGCAATAAGCACCTTTGTAAAATGAGCCAAATTGAAGCAGAACACATTGTTGGAGTGTCAGAATGCATAGATAGAAGGCAAATAAGCGTACTATGGCTTTATTTCGCTTAGTTGCTTACTCTTGAGTAGAAATGCATCTGCTCTCCAGCAATCAGCTCCTTTGTAAAATGAACCAAATTGAAGCAGAACACATTGTTGGAGTGTCAGAATGCATAGATAGAAGGCAAATAAGCGTACTATGGCTTTATTTCGCTGAGTTGCTTACTCTTGAGTAGAACGGCATATTCACTCCAGCAATAAGCACCTTTGTAAAATGAGCCAAATTGAAGCAGAACACATTGTTGGAGTGTCAGAATGCACAGATAGAAGGCAAATAAGCGTTCTATGGCTTTATTTCGCTTAGTTGCTTACTCTTGAGTAGAACTGCATATTCACTCCAGCAATAAGCACCTTTGTAAAATGAGCCAAATTGAAGCAGAACACATTGTTGGAGTGTCAGAATGCATAGATAGAAGGCGAATATGCGTTCTATGGCTTTATTTCGCTTCGTTGCTTACTCTTGAGTAGAACTGCATGTTCACTCCAGAAATAATCACCTTTGTAAAATGAGCCAAATTGAAGCAGAACACATTGTTGGAGTGTCAGAATGCATAGATAGAAGGCAAATAAGCGTACTATGGCTTTATTTCGCTTAGTTGCTTACTCTTGAGTAGAAATGCATCTGCTCTCCAGCAATCAGCTCCTTTGTAAAATGAACCAAATTGAAGCAGAACACATGGTCGGAGTGTCAGAATGCATAGATAGAAGGCAAATAAGCGTTCTATGGCTTTATTTCGCTGAGTTGCTTACTCTTGAGTAGAACTGCATATTCACTCCAGCAATAAGCACCTTTGTAAAATGAGCCAAATTGAAGCAGAACACATTGTTGGAGTGTCAGAATGCATAGATGGAAGGCAAATAAGCGTTCTATGGCTTTATTTCGCTTCGTTGCTTACTCTTGAGTAGAACTACATGTTCACACCAGAAATAAGCACCTTTTTAAAATGAGCCAAATTGAAGCAGAACATATTGTTGGAGTGTCAGAATGCATACATAGAAGGCAAATAAGCGTTCTATGGCTTTATTTCGCTTAGTTGCTTACTCTTGTGTAGAACTGCATGTTCACTCCAGCAATAAGCACCTTTGTAAAATGAGCCAAATTGAAGCAGAACACATTGTTGGAGTGTCAGAATGCATAGATAGAAGGCAAATAAGCGTACTATGGCTTTATTTCGCTTAGTTGCTTACTCTTGAGTAGAAATGCATCTGCTCTCCAGTAATCAGCTCCTTTGTAAAATGAACCAAATTGAAGCAGAACACATTGTTGGAGTGTCAGAATGCATAGATAGAAGGCAAATAAGCGTACTATGGCTTTATTTCGCTGAGTTGCTTACTCTTGAGTAGAACGGCATGTTCACTCCAGCAATAAGCACCTTTGTAAAATGAGCCAAATTGAAGCAGAACACATTGTTGGAGTGTCAGAATGCACAGATAGAAGGCAAATAAGCGTTCCATGGCTTTATTTCGCTGAGTTGCTTACACTTGAGTAGAACTGCATATTCACTCCAGCAATAAGCACCTTTGTAAAATGAGCCAAATTGAAGCAGAACACATTGTTGGAGTGTCAGAATGCATAGATGGAAGGCAAATAAGCGTTCTATGGCTTTATTTCGATTAGTTGCTTACTCTTGAGTAGAAATGCATCTGCTCTCCAGAAATACGCTCCTTTGTAAAATGAGCCAAATTGAAGCAGAACACATTGTTGGAGTGTCAGAATGCATAGATAGAAGGCAAATAAGCGTTCTATGGCTTTATTTCGCTGAGTTGCTTACTCTTGAGTAGAACTGCATATTCACTCCAGAAATAATCACCTTTGTAAAATGAGCCAAATTGAAGCAGAACACATTGTTGGAGTGTCAGAATGCATAGATAGAAGGCAAATAAGCGTACTATGGCTTTATTTCGCTTAGTTGCTTACTCTTGAGTAGAAATGCATCTGCTCTCCAGCAATCAGCTCCTTTGTAAAATGAACCAAATTGAAGCAGAACACATTGTTGGAGTGTCAGAATGCATAGATAGAAGGCAAATAAGCGTACTATGGCTTTATTTCGCTGAGTTGCTTACTCTTGAGTAGAACGGCATATTCACTCCAGCAATAAGCACCTTTGTAAAATGAGCCAAATTGAAGCAGAACACATTGTTGGAGTGTCAGAATGCACAGATAGAAGGCAAATAAGCGTTCTATGGCTTTATTTCGCTTAGTTGCTCACTCTTGAGTAGAACTGCATATTCACTCCAGCAATAAGCACCTTTGTAAAATGAGCCAAATTGAAGCAGAACACATTGTTGGAGTGTCGGAATGCATAGATAGAAGGCGAATATGCGTTCTATGGCTTTATTTCGCTTCGTTGCTTACTCTTGAGTAGAACTGCATGTTCACTCCAGCAAATAAGCACCTTTGTAAAATGAGCCAAATTGAAGCAGAACACATTGTTGGAGTGTCAGAATGCATAGATAGAAGGCAAATAAGCGTTCTATGGCTTTATTTCGCTGAGTTGCTTACACTTGAGTAGAACTGCATATTCACTCCAGCAATAAGCACCTTTGTAAAATGAGCCAAATTGAAGCAGAACACATTGTTGGAGTGTCAGAATGCATAGATGGAAGGCAAATAAGCGTTCTATGGCTTTATTTCGATTAGTTGCTTACTCTTGAGTAGAAATGCATCTGCTCTCCAGAAATACGCACCTTTGTCACATGAGCCAAATTGAAGCAGAACACATTGTTGGAGTGTCAGAATGCATAGATAGAAGGCAAATAAGCGTTCTATGACTTTATTTCGCTGAGTTGCTTACTCTTGAGTAGAACTGCATATTCACTCCAGCAAAAAGCACCTTTGTAAAATGAGCCAAATTGAAGCAGAACACATTGTTGGAGTGTCAGAATGCATAGATAGAAGGCAAAAAAGCGTTCTATGGCTTTATTTCGCTTAGTTGCTTACTCTTGAGTAGAAATGCATGTTCACTCCAGAAATAATCACCTTTGTAAAATGAGCCAAATTGAAGCAGAACACATTGTTGGAGTGTCAGAATGCATAGATAGAAGGCAAATAAGCGTTCTATGGATTTATTTCGCTGAGTTGCTTACACTTGAGTAGAACTGCATATTCACTCCAGCAATAAGCACCTTTGTAAAATGAGCCAAATTGAAGCAGAACACATTGTTGGAGTGTCAGAATGCATAGATGGAAGGCAAATAAGCGTTCTATGGCTTTATTTCGATTAGTTGCTTACTCTTGAGTAGAAATGCATCTGCTCTCCAGAAATACGCACCTTTGTAAAATGAGCCAAATTGAAGCAGAACACATTGTTGGAGTGTCAGAATGCATAGATAGAAGGCAAATAAGCGTTCTATGGCTTTATTTCGCTGAGTTGCTTACTCTTGAGTAGAACTGCATATTCACTCCAGCAAAAAGCACCTTTGTAAAATGAGCCAAATTGAAGCAGAACACATTGTTGGAGTGTCAGAATGCATAGATAGAAGGCAAATAAGCGTTCTATGGCTTTATTTCGCTTAGTTGCTTACTCTTGGGTAGAAATGCATGTTCACTCCAGAAATAATCACCTTTGTAAAATGAGCCAAATTGAAGCAGAACACATTGTTGGAGTGTCAGAATGCATAGATAGAAGGCAAATAAGCGTTCTATGGATTTATTTCGCTTAGTTGCTTACTCTTGAGTAGAACTGCAGTTCACTCCAGCAATAAGCACCTTTGTAAAATGAGCCAAATTGAAGCAAAACACATTGTTGGAGTGTCAGAATGCATAGATAGAAGGCGAATATGCGTTCTATGGCTTTATTCCGCTTCGTTGCTTACTCTTGAGTAGAACTGCATGTTCACTCCAGCAAATAAACACCTTTGTAAAATGAGCCAAATTGAAGCAGAACACATTGTTGCAGTGTCAGAATGCATAGATAGAAGGCAAATAAGCCTTATATGGCTTTATTTCGCTGAGTTGCTTACACTTGAGTAGAACTGCATATTCACTCCAGCAATAAGCACCTTTGTAAAATGAGCCAAATTGAAGCAGAACACATTGTTGGAGTGTCAGAATGCATAGATGGAAGGCAAATAAGCGTTCTATGGATTTATTTCGATTAGATGCTTACTCTTGAGTAGAAATGCATCTGCTCTCCAGAAATACGCACCTTTGTAAAATGAGCCAAATTGAAGCAGAACACATTGTTGGAGTGTCAGAATGCATAGATAGAAGGCAAATAAGCATTCTATGGCTTTATTTCGCTGAGTTGCTTACTCTTGAGTAGAACTGCATATTCACTCCAGCAAAAAGCACCTTTGTAAAATGAGCCAAATTGAAGCAGAACACATGGTTGGAGTGTCAGAATGCATAGATAGAAGGCAAATAAGCGTCCTATGGCTTTATTTCGCTTAGTTGCTTACTCTTGAGTAGAAATGCATCTGCTCTCCAGCAATCAGCTCCTTTGTAAAATGAACCAAATTGAAGCAGAACACATTGTTGGAGTGTCAGAATGCATAGATAGAAGGCAAATAAGCGTACTATGGCTTTATTTCGCTGAGTTGCTTACTCTTGAGTAGAACGGCATATTCACTCCAGCAATAAGCACCTTTGTAAAATGAGCCAAATTGAAGCAGAACACATTGTTGGAGTTTCAGAATGCATAGATAGATGGCAAATATGCGTTCTATGACTTTATTTCGCTTAGTTGCTTACTCTTGAGTAGAACTGCATATTCACTCCAGCAAATAAGCACCTTTGTAAAATGAGCCAAATTGAAGCAGAACACATTGTTGGAGTGTCAGAATGCATAGATAGAAGGCAAATAAGCATTCTATGGCTTTATTTCGCTGAGTTGCTTACTCTTGAGTAGAAATGCATCTGCTCTCCAGAAATAAGCACCTTTGTAAAATGAGCCAAATTGAAGCAGAACACATTGTTGGAGTGTCAGAATGCATAGATAGAAGGCGAATATGCGTTCTATGGCTTTATTTCGTTTCGTCGCTTACTCTTGAGTAGAAATGCATGTTCACTCCAGAAATAATCACCTTTGTAAAATGAGCCAAATTGAAGCAGAACACATTGTTGGAGTGTCAGAATGCATAGAGAGAAGGCAAGTATGCGTTCTATGACTTTATTTCGCTTAGTTGCTTACTCTTGAGTAGAAATGCATCTGCTCTCCAGAAATACGCACCTTTGTAAAATGAGCCAAATTGAAGCAGAACACATTGTTGGAGTGTCAGAATGCATAGATAGAAGCCAAATAAGCGTTCTATGGATATATTTCGCTTAGTTGCTTACTCTTGAGTAGAACTGCATATTCACTCCAGCAATAAGCACCTTTGTAAAATGAGCCAAATTGAAGCAGAACACATTGTTGGAGTGTCAGAATGCATAGATAGAAGGCGAATATGCGTTCTATGGCTTTATTCCGCTTCGTTGCTTACTCTTGAGTAGAACTGCATGTTCACTCCAGCAAATAAGCACCTTTGTAAAATGAGCCAAATTGAAGCAGAACACATTGTTGGAGTGTCAGAATGCATAGATAGAAGGCAAATAAGCGTTCTATGGCTTTATTTCGCTGAGTTGCTTACACTTGAGTAGAACTGCATATTCACTCCAGCAATAAGCACCTTTGTAAAATGAGCCAAATTGAAGCAGAACACATTGTTGGAGTGTCAAAATGCATAGATAGAAGGCAAGTAAGCGTTCTATGGCTTTATTTCGCTGAGTTGCTTACACTTGAGTAGAACTGCATATTCACTCCAGCAATAAGCACCTTTGTAAAATGAGCCAAATTGAAGCAGAACACATTGTTGGAGTGTCAGAATGCATAGATGGAAGGCAAATAAGCGTTCTATGGATTTATTTCAATTAGATGCTTACTCTTGAGTAGAAATGCATCTGCTCTCCAGAAATACGCACCTTTGTAAAATGAGCCAAATTGAAGCAGAACACATGGTTGGAGTGTCAGAATGCATAGATAGAAGGCAAATAAGCATTCTATGGCTTTATTTCGCTTAGTTGCTTACTCTTGAGTAGAACTTCATATTCACTCCAGCAATAAGCACCTTTGTAAAATGTGCCAAATTGAAGCAGAACACATTGTTGGAGTGTCAGAATGCATAGATAGAAGGCAAATAAGCATTCTATGGGTTTATTTCGCTTAGTTGCTTACTCTTGAGTAGAACTGCATATTCACTCCAGCAATAAGCACCTTTGTAAAATGAGCCAAATTGAAGCAGAACACATTGTTGGAGTGTCGGAATGCATAGATAGAAGGCGAATATGCGTTCTATGGCTTTATTTCGCTTAGTTGCTTACTCTTGAGTAGAAATGCATCTGCTCTCCAGAAATACGCACCTTTGTAAAATGAGCCAAATTGAAGCAGAACACATTGTTGGAGTGTCAGAATGCATAGATAGAAGGCAAATAAGCGTTCTATGGATTTATTTCGCTTAGTTGCTTACTCTTGAGTAGAACTGCATATTCACTCCAGCAATAAGCACCTTTGTAAAATGAGCCAAATTGAAGCAGAACACATTGTTGGAGTGTCAGAATGCATAGATAGAAGGCGAATATGCGTTCTATGGCTTTATTCCGCTTCGTTGCCTACTCTTGAGTAGAACTGCATGTTCACTCCAGCAAATAAGCACCTTTGTAAAATGAGCCAAATTGAAGCAGAACACATTGTTGGAGTGTCAGAATGCATAGATAGAAGGCAAATAAGCGTTCTATGGCTTTATTTCGCTGAGTTGCTTACACTTGAGTAGAACTGCATATTCACTCCAGCAATAAGCACCTTTATAAAATGAGCCAAATTGAAGCAGAACACATTGTTGGAGTGTCAGAATGCATAGATAGAAGGCAAATAAGCGTTCTATGGCTTTATTTCGCTGAGTTGCTTACACTTGAGTAGAACTGCATATTCACTCCAGCAATAAGCACCTTTGTAAAATGAGCCAAATTGAAGCAGAACACATTGTTGGAGTGTCGGAATGCATAGATAGAAGGCGAATATGCATTTTATGGCTTTATTTCGCTTCGTTGCTTACTCTTGAGTAGAACTGCATGTTCACTCCAGAAATAATCACCTTTGTAAAATGAGCCAAATTGAAGCAGAACACATTGTTGGAGTGTCAGAATGCATAGATAGAAGGCGAATATGTGTTCTATGGCTTTATTCCGCTTCGTTGCTTACTCTTGAGTAGAACTGCATGTTCACTCCAGCAAATAAGCACCTTTGTAAAATGAGCCAAATTGAAGCAGAACACATTGTTGGAGTGTCAGAATGCATAGATAGAAGGCAAATAAGCGTTCTATGGCTTTATTTCGCTGAGTTGCTTACACTTGAGTAGAACTGCATATTCACTCCAGCAATAAGCACCTTTGTAAAATGAGCCAAATTGAAGCAGAACACATTGTTGGAGTGTCAAAATGCATAGATAGAAGGCAAGTAAGCGTTCTATGGCTTTATTTCGCTGAGTTGCTTACACTTGAGTAGAACTGCATATTCACTCCAGCAATAAGCACCTTTGTAAAATGAGCCAAATTGAAGCAGAACACATTGTTGGAGTGTCAGAATGCATAGATGGAAGGCAAATAAGCGTTCTATGGATTTATTTCGATTAGATGCTTACTCTTGAGTAGAAATGCATCTGCTCTCCAGAAATACGCACCTTTGTAAAATGAGCCAAATTGAAGCAGAACACATGGTTGGAGTGTCAGAATGCATAGATAGAAGGCAAATAAGCGTTCTATGGCTTTATTTCGCTGAGTTGCTTACTCTTGAGTAGAACTGCATATTCACTCCAGCAATAAGCACCTTTGTAAAATGTGCCAAATTGAAGCAGAACACATTGTTGGAGTGTCAGAATGCATAGATAGAAGGCAAATAAGCGTTCTATGGATTTATTTCGCTTAGTTGCTTACTCTTGAGTAGAACTGCATATTCACTCCAGCAATAAGCACCTTTGTAAAATGAGCCAAATTGAAGCAGAACACATTGTTGGAGTGTCAGAATGCATAGATAGAAGGCGAATATGCGTTCTATGGCTTTATTCCGCTTCGTTGCCTACTCTTGAGTAGAACTGCATGTTCACTCCAGCAAATAAGCACCTTTGTAAAATGAGCCAAATTGAAGCAGAACACATTGTTGGAGTGTCAGAATGCATAGATAGAAGGCAAATAAGCGTTCTATGGCTTTATTTCGCTGAGTTGCTTACACTTGAGTAGAACTGCATATTCACTCCAGCAATAAGCACCTTTATAAAATGAGCCAAATTGAAGCAGAACACATTGTTGGAGTGTCAGAATGCATAGATAGAAGGCAAATAAGCGTTCTATGGCTTTATTTCGCTGAGTTGCTTACACTTGAGTAGAACTGCATATTCACTCCAGCAATAAGCACCTTTGTAAAATGAGCCAAATTGAAGCAGAACACATTGTTGGAGTGTCGGAATGCATAGATAGAAGGCGAATATGCGTTTTATGGCTTTATTTCGCTTCGTTGCTTACTCTTGAGTAGAACTGCATGTTCACTCCAGAAATAATCACCTTTGTAAAATGAGCAAAATTGAAGCAGAACACATTGTTGGAGTGTAAGAATGCATAGATAGAAGGCAAATATGCGTTCTATGACTTTATTTCGCTTAGTTGCTTACTCTTGAGTAGAAATGCATCTGCTCTCCAGAAATACGCACCTTTGTAAAATGAGCCAAATTGAAGCAGAACACATTGTTGGAGTGTCAGAATGCATAGATAGAAGCCAAATAAGCGTACTATGGCTTTATTTCGCTGAGTTGCTTACTCTTGAGTAGAACGGCATATTCACTCCAGCAATCAGCTCCTTTGTAAAATGAGCCAAATTGAAGCAGAACACATTGTTGGAGTGTCAGAATGCATAGATAGAAGGCAAATAAGCGTTCTATGGATTTATTTCGCTTAGTTGCTTACTCTTGAGTAGAACTGCAGTTCACTCCAGCAATAAGCACCTTTGTAAAATGAGCCAAATTGAAGCAGAACACATTGTTGGAGTGTCAGAATGCATAGATAGAAGTCGAATATGCGTTCTATGGCTTTATTCCGCTTCGTTGCTTACTCTTGAGTAGAACTGCATGTTCACTCCAGCAAATAAACACCTTTGTAAAATGAGCCAAATTGAAGCAGAACACATTGTTGGAGTGTCAGAATGCATAGATAGAAGGCAAATAAGCCTTATATGGCTTTATTTCGCTGAGTTGCTTACACTTGAGTAGAACTGCATATTCACTCCAGCAATAAGCACCTTTGTAAAATGAGCCAAATTGAAGCAGAACACATTGTTGGAGTGTCAGAATGCATAGATAGAAGGCGAATATGCGTTCTATGGCTTTATTCCGCTTCGTTGCTTACTCTTGAGTAGAACTGCATGTTCACTCCAGCAAATAAACACCTTTGTAAAATGAGCCAAATTGAAGCAGAACACATTGTTGCAGTGTCAGAATGCATAGATAGAAGGCAAATAAGCCTTATATGGCTTTATTTCGCTGAGTTGCTTACTCTTGAGTAGAACTGCATATTCACTCCAGCAAAAAGCACCTTTGTAAAATGAGCCAAATTGAAGCAGAACACATGGTTGGAGTGTCAGAATGCATAGATAGAAGGCAAATAAGCGTCCTATGGCTTTATTTCGCTTAGTTGCTTACTCTTGAGTAGAAATGCATCTGCTCTCCAGCAATCAGCTCCTTTGTAAAATGAACCAAATTGAAGCAGAACACATTGTTGGAGTGTCAGAATGCATAGATAGAAGGCAAATAAGCGTACTATGGCTTTATTTCGCTGAGTTGCTTACTCTTGAGTAGAACGGCATATTCACTCCAGCAATAAGCACCTTTGTAAAATGAGCCAAATTGAAGCAGAACACATTGTTGGAGTTTCAGAATGCATAGATAGATGGCAAATAAGTGTTCTATGGCTTTATTTCGCTTAGTTGCTTACTCTTGAGTAGAACTGCATATTCACTCCAGCAATAAGCACCTTTGTAAAATGAGCCAAATTGAAGCAGAACACATTGTTGGAGTGTCGGAATGCATAGATAGAAGGCGAATATGCGTTCTATGGCTTTATTTCGCTTCGTTGCTTACTCTTGAGTAGAACTGCATGTTCACTCCAGAAATAAGCACCTTTGTAAAATGAGCCAAATTGAAGCAGAACACATTGTTGGACTGTCAGAATGCATAGAGAGAAGGCAAATATGCGTTCTATGACTTTATTTCGCTTAGTTGCTTACTCTTGAGTAGAACTGCATATTCACTCCAGCAAATAAGCACCTTTGTAAAATGAGCCAAATTGAAGCAGAACACATTGTTGGAGTGTCAGAATGCATAGATAGAAGGCGAATATGCGTTCTATGGCTTTATTTCGATTAGTTGCTTACTCTTGAGTAGAAATGCATCTGCTCTCCAGAAATAAGCACCTTTGTAAAATGAGCCAAATTGAAGCAGAACACATTGTTGGAGTGTCAGAATGCATAGATAGAAGGCGAATATGCGTTCTATGGCTTTATTTCGTTTCGTCGCTTACTCTTGAGTAGAAATGCATGTTCACTCCAGAAATAATCACCTTTGTAAAATGAGCCAAATTGAAGCAGAACACATTGTTGGAGTGTCAGAATGCATAGAGAGAAGGCAAATATGCGTTCTATGACTTTATTTCGCTTAGTTGCTTACTCTTGAGTAGAACTGCATATTCACTCCAGCAATAAGCACCTTTGTAAAATGAGCCAAATTGAAGCAGAACACATTGTTGGAGTGTCAGAATGCATAGATAGAAGGCAAGTAAGCGTTCTATGGCTTTATTTCGCTGAGTTGCTTACACTTGAGTAGAACTGCATATTCACTCCAGCAATAAGCACCTTTGTAAAATGAGCCAAATTGAAGCAGAACACATTGTTGGAGTGTCAAAATGCATAGATAGAAGGCAAGTAAGCGTTCTATGGCTTTATTTCGCTGAGTTGCTTACACTTGAGTAGAACTGCATATTCACTCCAGCAATAAGCACCTTTGTAAAATGAGCCAAATTGAAGCAGAACACATTGTTGGAGTGTCAGAATGCATAGATAGAAGGCAAATAAGCGTTCTATGGATTTATTTCGATTGGATGCTTACTCTTGAGTAGAAATGCATGTTCACTCCAGAAATAATCACCTTTGTAAAATGAGCCAAATTGAAGCAGAATACATTGTTGGAGTGTCAGAATGCATAGATAGAAGGCAAATAAGCGTTCTATGGCTTTATTTCGCTTAGTTGCTTACTCTTGGGTAGAAATGCATGTTCACTCCAGAAATAATCACCTTTGTAAAATGAGCCAAATTGAAGCAGAACACATTGTTGGAGTGTCAGAATGCATAGATAGAAGGCAAATAAGCGTTCTATGGATTTATTTCGCTTAGTTGCTTACTCTTGAGTAGAACTGCAGTTCACTCCAGCAATAAGCACCTTTGTAAAATGAGCCAAATTGAAGCAGAACACATTGTTGGAGTGTCAGAATGCATAGATAGAAGGCGAATATGCGTTCTATGGCTTTATTCCGCTTCGTTGCTTACTCTTGAGTAGAACTGCATGTTCACTCCAGCAAATAAACACCTTTGTAAAATGAGCCAAATTGAAGCAGAACACATTGTTGCAGTGTCAGAATGCATAGATAGAAGGCAAATAAGCCTTATATGGCTTTATTTCGCTGAGTTGCTTACACTTGAGTAGAACTGCATATTCACTCCAGCAATAAGCACCTTTGTAAAATGAGCCAAATTGAAGCAGAACACATTGTTGGAGTGTCAGAATGCATAGATGGAAGGCAAATAAGCGTTCTATGGATCTATTTCGATTAGATGCTTACTCTTGAGTAGAAATGCATCTGCTCTCCAGAAATACGCACCTTTGTAAAATGAGCCAAATTGAAGCAGAACACATTGTTGGAGTGTCAGAATGCATAGATAGAAGGCAAATAAGCATTCTATGGCTTTATTTCGCTGAGTTGCTTACTCTTGAGTAGAACTGCATATTCACTCCAGCAAAAAGCACCTTTGTAAAATGAGCCAAATTGAAGCAGAACACATGGTTGGAGTGTCAGAATGCATAGATAGAAGGCAAATAAGCGTCCTATGGCTTTATTTCGCTTAGTTGCTTACTCTTGAGTAGAAATGCATCTGCTCTCCAGCAATCAGCTCCTTTGTAAAATGAACCAAATTGAAGCAGAACACATTGTTGGAGTGTCAGAATGCATAGATAGAAGGCAAATAAGCGTACTATGGCTTTATTTCGCTGAGTTGCTTACTCTTGAGTAGAACGGCATATTTACTCCAGCAATAAGCACCTTTGTAAAATGAGCCAAATTGAAGCAGAACACATTGTTGGAGTTTCAGAATGCATAGATAGATGGCAAATATGCGTTCTATGACTTTATTTCGCTTAGTTGCTTACTCTTGAGTAGAACTGCATATTCACTCCAGCAAATAAGCACCTTTGTAAAATGAGCCAAATTGAAGCAGAACACATTGTTGGAGTGTCAGAATGCATAGATAGAAGGCGAATATGCGTTCTATGGCTTTATTCCGCTTCGTTGCTTACTCTTGAGTAGAACTGCATGTTCACTCCAGCAAATAAGCACCTTTGTAAAATGAGCCAAATTGAAGCAGAACACATTGTTGGAGTGTCAGAATGCATAGATAGAAGGCAAATAAGCATTCTATGGCTTTATTTCGCTGAGTTGCTTACTCTTGAGTAGAAATGCATCTGCTCTCCAGAAATAAGCACCTTTGTAAAATGAGCCAAATTGAAGCAGAACACATTGTTGGAGTGTCAGAATGCATAGATAGAAGGCGAATATGCGTTCTATGGCTTTATTTCGTTTCGTCGCTTACTCTTGAGTAGAAATGCATGTTCACTCCAGAAATAATCACCTTTGTAAAATGAGCCAAATTGAAGCAGAACACATTGTTGGAGTGTCAGAATGCATAGAGAGAAGGCAAGTATGCGTTCTATGACTTTATTTCGCTTAGTTGCTTACTCTTGAGTAGAAATGCATCTGCTCTCCAGAAATACGCACCTTTGTAAAATGAGCCAAATTGAAGCAGAACACATTGTTGGAGTGTCAGAATGCATAGATAGAAGCCAAATAAGCGTTCTATGGATATATTTCGCTTAGTTGCTTACTCTTGAGTAGAACTGCATATTCACTCCAGCAATAAGCACCTTTGTAAAATGAGCCAAATTGAAGCAGAACACATTGTTGGAGTGTCAGAATGCATAGATAGAAGGCGAATATGCGTTCTATGGCTTTATTTCGTTTCGTCGCTTACTCTTGAGTAGAAATGCATGTTCACTCCAGAAATAATCACCTTTGTAAAATGAGCCAAATTGAAGCAGAACACATTGTTGGAGTGTCAGAATGCATAGAGAGAAGGCAAATTTGCGTTCTATGACTTTATTTCGCTTAGTTGCTTACTCTTGAGTAGAACTGCATATTCACTCCAGCAATAAGCACCTTTGTAAAATGAGCCAAATTGAAGCAGAACACATTGTTGGAGTGTCAGAATGCATAGATAGAAGGCAAGTAAGCGTTCTATGGCTTTATTTCGCTGAGTTGCTTACACTTGAGTAGAACTGCATATTCACTCCAGCAATAAGCACCTTTGTAAAATGAGCCAAATTGAAGCAGAACACATTGTTGGAGTGTCAGAATGCATAGATGGAAGGCAAATAAGCGTTCTATGGCTTTATTTCGATTAGTTGCTTACTCTTGAGTAGAAATGCATCTGCTCTCCAGAAATACGCACCTTTGTAAAATGAGCCAAATTGAAGCAGAACACATTGTTGGAGTGTCAGAATGCATAGATGGAAGGCAAATAAGCGTTCTATGGATTTATTTCGATTGGATGCTTACTCTTGAGTAGAAATGCATGTTCACTCCAGAAATAATCACCTTTGTAAAATGAGCCAAATTGAAGCAGAACACATTGTTGGAGTGTCAGAATGCATAGATAGAAGGCAAATAAGCGTTCTATGGATTTATTTCGCTGAGTTGCTTACACTTGAGTAGAACTGCATATTCACTCCAGCAATAAGCACCTTTGTAAAATGAGCCAAATTGAAGCAGAACACATTGTTGGAGTGTCAGAATGCATAGATGGAAGGCAAATAAGCGTTCTATGGCTTTATTTCGATTAGTTGCTTACTCTTGAGTAGAAATGCATCTGCTCTCCAGAAATACGCACCTTTGTAAAATGAGCCAAATTGAAGCAGAACACATTGTTGGAGTGTCAGAATGCATAGATAGAAGGCAAATAAGCGTTCTATGGCTTTATTTCGCTGAGTTGCTTACTCTTGAGTAGAACTGCATATTCACTCCAGCAAAAAGCACCTTTGTAAAATGAGCCAAATTGAAGCAGAACACATTGTTGGAGTGTCAGAATGCATAGATAGAAGGCAAATAAGCGTTCTATGGCTTTATTTCGCTTAGTTGCTTACTCTTGGGTAGAAATGCATGTTCACTCCAGAAATAATCACCTTTGTAAAATGAGCCAAATTGAAGCAGAACACATTGTTGGAGTGTCAGAATGCATAGATAGAAGGCAAATAAGCGTTCTATGGATTTATTTCGCTTAGATGCTTACTCTGGAGTAGAACTGCAGTTCACTCCAGCAATAAGCACCTTTGTAAAATGAGCCAAATTGAAGCAGAACACATTGTTGGAGTGTCAGAATGCATAGATAGAAGGCGAATATGCGTTCTATGGCTTTATTCCGCTTCGTTGCTTACTCTTGAGTAGAACTGCATGTTCACTCCAGCAAATAAACACCTTTGTAAAATGAGCCAAATTGAAGCAGAACACATTGTTGCAGTGTCAGAATGCATAGATAGAAGGCAAATAAGCCTTATATGGCTTTATTTCGCTGAGTTGCTTACACTTGAGTAGAACTGCATATTCACTCCAGCAATAAGCACCTTTGTAAAATGAGCCAAATTGAAGCAGAACACATTGTTGGAGTGTCAGAATGCATAGATGGAAGGCAAATAAGCGTTCTATGGATCTATTTCGATTAGATGCTTACTCTTGAGTAGAAATGCATCTGCTCTCCAGAAATACGCACCTTTGTAAAATGAGCCAAATTGAAGCAGAACACATTGTTGGAGTGTCAGAATGCATAGATAGAAGGCAAATAAGCATTCTATGGCTTTATTTCGCTGAGTTGCTTACTCTTGAGTAGAACTGCATATTCACTCCAGCAAAAAGCACCTTTGTAAAATGAGCCAAATTGAAGCAGAACACATGGTTGGAGTGTCAGAATGCATAGATAGAAGGCAAATAAGCGTCCTATGGCTTTATTTCTCTTAGTTGCTTACTCTTGAGTAGAAATGCATCTGCTCTCCAGCAATCAGCTCCTTTGTAAAATGAACCAAATTGAAGCAGAACACATTGTTGGAGTGTCAGAATGCATAGATAGAAGGCAAATAAGCGTACTATGGCTTTATTTCGCTGAGTTGCTTACTCTTGAGTAGAACGGCATATTCACTCCAGCAATAAGCACCTTTGTAAAATGAGCCAAATTGAAGCAGAACACATTGTTGGAGTTTCAGAATGCATAGATAGATGGCAAATATGCGTTCTATGACTTTATTTCGCTTAGTTGCTTACTCTTGAGTAGAACTGCATATTCACTCCAGCAAATAAGCACCTTTGTAAAATGAGCCAAATTGAAGCAGAACACATTGTTGGAGTGTCAGAATGCATAGATAGAAGGCGAATATGCGTTCTATGGCTTTATTCCGCTTCGTTGCTTACTCTTGAGTAGAACTGCATGTTCACTCCAGCAAATAAGCACCTTTGTAAAATGAGCCAAATTGAAGCAGAACACATTGTTGGAGTGTCAGAATGCATAGAGAGAAGGCAAATAAGCGTTCTATGGATTTATTTCGCTGAGTTGCTTACTCTTGAGTAGAACTGCAGTTCACTCCAGCAATAAGCACCTTTGTAAAATGAGCCAAATTGAAGCAGAACACATTGTTGGAGTGTCAGAATGCATAGATGGAAGGCAAATAAGCGTTCTATGGATCTATTTCGATTAGATGCTTACTCTTGAGTAGAAATGCATCTGCTCTCCAGAAATACGCACCTTTGTAAAATGAGCCAAATTGAAGCAGAACACATTGTTGGAGTGTCAGAATGCATAGATAGAAGGCAAATAAGCATTCTATGGCTTTATTTCGCTGAGTTGCTTACTCTTGAGTAGAACTGCATATTCACTCCAGCAAAAAGCACCTTTGTAAAATGAGCCAAATTGAAGCAGAACACATGGTTGGAGTGTCAGAATGCATAGATAGAAGGCAAATAAGCGTCCTATGGCTTTATTTCTCTTAGTTGCTTACTCTTGAGTAGAAATGCATCTGCTCTCCAGCAATCAGCTCCTTTGTAAAATGAACCAAATTGAAGCAGAACACATTGTTGGAGTGTCAGAATGCATAGATAGAAGGCAAATAAGCGTACTATGGCTTTATTTCGCTGAGTTGCTTACTCTTGAGTAGAACGGCATATTCACTCCAGCAATAAGCACCTTTGTAAAATGAGCCAAATTGAAGCAGAACACATTGTTGGAGTTTCAGAATGCATAGATAGATGGCAAATATGCGTTCTATGACTTTATTTCGCTTAGTTGCTTACTCTTGAGTAGAACTGCATATTCACTCCAGCAAATAAGCACCTTTGTAAAATGAGCCAAATTGAAGCAGAACACATTGTTGGAGTGTCAGAATGCATAGATAGAAGGCGAATATGCGTTCTATGGCTTTATTCCGCTTCGTTGCTTACTCTTGAGTAGAACTGCATGTTCACTCCAGCAAATAAGCACCTTTGTAAAATGAGCCAAATTGAAGCAGAACACATTGTTGGAGTGTCAGAATGCATAGAGAGAAGGCAAATAAGCGTTCTATGGATTTATTTCGCTTAGTTGCTTACTCTTGAGTAGAACTGCAGTTCACTCCAGCAATAAGCACCTTTGTAAAATGAGCCAAATTGAAGCAGAACACATTGTTGGAGTGTCAGAATGCATAGATAGAAGGCGAATATGCGTTCTATGGCTTTATTCCGCTTCGTTGCTTACTCTTGAGTAGAACTGCATGTTCACTCCAGCAAATAAACACCTTTGTAAAATGAGCCAAATTGAAGCAGAACACATTGTTGCAGTGTCAGAATGCATAGATAGAAGGCAAATAAGCCTTATATGGCTTTATTTCGCTGAGTTGCTTACACTTGAGTAGAACTGCATATTCACTCCAGCAATAAGCACCTTTGTAAAATGAGCCAAATTGAAGCAGAACACATTGTTGGAGTGTCAGAATGCATAGATGGAAGGCAAATAAGCGTTCTATGGATCTATTTCGATTAGATGCTTACTCTTGAGTAGAAATGCATCTGCTCTCCAGAAATACGCACCTTTGTAAAATGAGCCAAATTGAAGCAGAACACATTGTTGGACTGTCAGAATGCATAGAGAGAAGGCAAATATGCGTTCTATGACTTTATTTCGCTTAGTTGCTTACTCTTGAGTAGAAATGCATCTGCTCTCCAGAAATACGCACCTTTGTAAAATGAGCCAAATTGAAGCAGAACACATTGTTGGAGTGTCAGAATGCATAGATAGAAGCCAAATAAGCGTTCTATGGATATATTTCGCTTAGTTGCTGACTCTTGAGTAGAACTGCATATTCACTCCAGCAATAAGCACCTTTGTAAAATGAGCCAAATTGAAGCAGAACACATTGTTGGAGTGTCAGAATGCATAGATAGAAGGCGAATATGCGTTCTATGGCTTTATTTCGTTTCGTCGCTTACTCTTGAGTAGAAATGCATGTTCACTCCAGAAATAATCACCTTTGTAAAATGAGCCAAATTGAAGCAGAACACATTGTTGGAGTGTCAGAATGCATAGAGAGAAGGCAAATATGCGTTCTATGACTTTATTTCGCTTAGTTGCTTACTCTTGAGTAGAACTGCATATTCACTCCAGCAATAAGCACCTTTGTAAAATGAGCCAAATTGAAGCAGAACACATTGTTGGAGTGTCAGAATGCATAGATAGAAGGCAAGTAAGCGTTCTATGGCTTTATTTCGCTGAGTTGCTTACACTTGAGTAGAACTGCATATTCACTCCAGCAATAAGCACCTTTGTAAAATGAGCCAAATTGAAGCAGAACACATTGTTGGAGTGTCAAAATGCATAGATAGAAGGCAAGTAAGCGTTCTATGGCTTTATTTCGCTGAGTTGCTTACACTTGAGTAGAACTGCATATTCACTCCAGCAATAAGCACCTTTGTAAAATGAGCCAAATTGAAGCAGAACACATTGTTGGAGTGTCAGAATGCATAGATGGAAGGCAAATAAGCGTTCTATGGATTTATTTCGATTGGATGCTTACTCTTGAGTAGAAATGCATGTTCACTCCAGAAATAATCACCTTTGTAAAATGAGCCAAATTGAAGCAGAACACATTGTTGGAGTGTCAGAATGCATAGATAGAAGGCAAATAAGCGTTCTATGGATTTATTTCGCTGAGTTGCTTACACTTGAGTAGAACTGCATATTCACTCCAGCAATAAGCACCTTTGTAAAATGAGCCAAATTGAAGCAGAACACATTGTTGGAGTGTCAGAATGCATAGATGGAAGGCAAATAAGCGTTCTATGGCTTTATTTCGATTAGTTGCTTACTCTTGAGTAGAAATGCATCTGCTCTCCAGAAATACGCACCTTTGTAAAATGAGCCAAATTGAAGCAGAACACATTGTTGGAGTGTCAGAATGCATAGATAGAAGGCAAATAAGCGTTCTATGGCTTTATTTCGCTGAGTTGCTTACTCTTGAGTAGAACTGCATATTCACTCCAGCAAAAAGCACCTTTGTAAAATGAGCCAAATTGAAGCAGAACACATTGTTGGAGTGTCAGAATGCATAGATAGAAGGCAAATAAGCGTTCTATGGCTTTATTTCGCTTAGTTGCTTACTCTTGGGTAGAAATGCATGTTCACTCCAGAAATAATCACCTTTGTAAAATGAGCCAAATTGAAGCAGAACACATTGTTGGAGTGTCAGAATGCATAGATAGAAGGCAAATAAGCGTTCTATGGATTTATTTCGCTTAGTTGCTTACTCTTGAGTAGAACTGCAGTTCACTCCAGCAATAAGCACCTTTGTAAAATGAGCCAAATTGAAGCAGAACACATTGTTGGAGTGTCAGAATGCATAGATAGAAGGCGAATATGCGTTCTATGGCTTTATTCCGCTTCGTTGCTTACTCTTGAGTAGAACTGCATGTTCACTCCAGCAAATAAACACCTTTGTAAAATGAGCCAAATTGAAGCAGAACACATTGTTGCAGTGTCAGAATGCATAGATAGAAGGCAAATAAGCCTTATATGGCTTTATTTCGCTGAGTTGCTTACACTTGAGTAGAACTGCATATTCACTCCAGCAATAAGCACCTTTGTAAAATGAGCCAAATTGAAGCAGAACACATTGTTGGAGTGTCAGAATGCATAGATGGAAGGCAAATAAGCGTTCTATGGATCTATTTCGATTAGATGCTTACTCTTGAGTAGAAATGCATCTGCTCTCAAGAAATACGCACCTTTGTAAAATGAGCCAAATTGAAGCAGAACACATTGTTGGAGTGTCAGAATGCATAGATAGAAGGTAAATAAGCATTCTATGGCTTTATTTCGCTGAGTTGCTTACTCTTGAGTAGAACTGCATATTCACTCCAGCAAAAAGCACCTTTGTAAAATGAGCCAAATTGAAGCAGAACACATGGTTGGAGTGTCAGAATGCATAGATAGAAGGCAAATAAGCGTCCTATGGCTTTATTTCGCTTAGTTGCTTACTCTTGAGTAGAAATGCATCTGCTCTCCAGCAATCAGCTCCTTTGTAAAATGAACCAAATTGAAGCAGAACACATTGTTGGAGTGTCAGAATGCATAGATAGAAGGCAAATAAGCGTACTATGGCTTTATTTCGCTGAGTTGCTTACTCTTGAGTAGAACTGCATATTCACTCCAGCAATAAGCACCTTTGTAAAATGAGCCAAATTGGAGCAGAACACATTGTTGGAGTGTCAGAATGCATAGATAGCAGGCAAATAAGCGTTCTATGGCTTTATTTCGCTGAGTTGCTTACACTTGAGTAGAACTGCATATTCACTCCAGCAATAAGCACCTTTGTAAAATGAGCCAAATTGAAGCAGAACACATTGTTGGAGTGTCAGAATGCATAGATGGAAGGCAAATAAGCGTTCTATGGATTTATTTCGATTGGATGCTTACTCTTGAGTAGAAATGCATGTTCACTCCAGAAATAATCACCTTTGTAAAATGAGCCAAATTGAAGCAGAACACATTGTTGGAGTGTCAGAATGCATAGATAGAAGGCAAATAAGCGTTCTATGGATTTATTTCGCTGAGTTGCTTACACTTGAGTAGAACTGCATATTCACTCCAGCAATAAGCACCTTTGTAAAATGAGCCAAATTGAAGCAGAACACATTGTTGGAGTGTCAGAATGCATAGATGGAAGGCAAATAAGCGTTCTATGGCTTTATTTCGATTAGTTGCTTACTCTTGAGTAGAAATGCATCTGCTCTCCAGAAATACGCACCTTTGTAAAATGAGCCAAATTGAAGCAGAACACATTGTTGGAGTGTCAGAATGCATAGATAGAAGGCAAATAAGCGTTCTATGGCTTTATTTCGCTGAGTTGCTTACTCTTGAGTAGAACTGCATATTCACTCCAGCAAAAAGCACCTTTGTAAAATGAGCCAAATTGAAGCAGAACACATTGTTGGAGTGTCAGAATGCATAGATAGAAGGCAAATAAGCGTTCTATGGCTTTATTTCGCTTAGTTGCTTACTCTTGGGTAGAAATGCATGTTCACTCCAGAAATAATCACCTTTGTAAAATGAGCCAAATTGAAGCAGAACACATTGTTGGAGTGTCAGAATGCATAGATAGAAGGCAAATAAGCGTTCTATGGATTTATTTCGCTTAGTTGCTTACTCTTGAGTAGAACTGCAGTTCACTCCAGCAATAAGCACCTTTGTAAAATGAGCCAAATTGAAGCAGAACACATTGTTGGAGTGTCAGAATGCATAGATAGAAGGCGAATATGCGTTCTATGGCTTTATTCCGCTTCGTTGCTTACTCTTGAGTAGAACTGCATGTTCACTCCAGCAAATAAACACCTTTGTAAAATGAGCCAAATTGAAGCAGAACACATTGTTGCAGTGTCAGAATGCATAGATAGAAGGCAAATAAGCCTTATATGGCTTTACCGTGTTTCCCCTTTTTTAAGACGTAGTCATAAAGTAAGCCAGGGCAGCAATTTTAAACATTTGTAAAATGTAAGACATACCCCGAAAATAAGACGTACCTCCGTGCCTGCCAGCTCAGGGCCTGGAACTGGCGGCTGCTGCAGCAGCAAGCGTGCGGAGCACCCAAGCCAGCGGCTGGTCCACTGCCGAGCCTGTCCGAGGAGCCTTACACCCCGCCGCCCGGAACCGGCTGCTACTGCAGCGCCGAGCACGCAACATCGCCGAGCACTTGGAGTGCGCGGCAGTGCCGAGCGGAGCCCCTGAAACAGCGGCCAGGCCTCTGCTGAGCCCGGCCGAGGAGCCTTCCACCCCACTGCCCGGAACCGGCGGCTGCTGCAGCGCCAAGCACGCGGCATCGCCAAGCGTTCGGAGCACGCGGCAGCACTGAGCGGAGCCCCCAAACCAGCGGCCGGGCCTCTGCTGAGCCCGGCCGAGGAGCCTTCCACCCCGCCGCCTGGAACCGGCGGCTGCTGCAGCGCCGAGCGCGCGGCAGCGCCGAGCGGAGCCCCTGAGCCTGTGGCCAGGCCTCTGCCGAGCCTGGCCGAGGAGCCTTCCACCCCGCCGCCCGGAACTGGCGGCTGCTGCAGTGCCGAGCGCGCGGCAGCGCCAAGCGGAGCCCCTGAGCCCCGAGGAGCCTTCCACCCCGCCGCCCGGAACCGGCGGCTGCGGCAGCGCTGAGTACTCGGAGCGCGCGGCAGCGCCAAGCGGAGCCCTAGAACCAGCGGCTGGGCCTCTGCCGAGCCCGGCCGAGGAGCCTTCCTCCCTGCCGCCCAGAACCGCCGCTGCTGCATCGCCGAGCGCGCGGCATCGCCGAGCGTGCGGCATCGCCGAGCGCGCAGCAGCGCCAGGCGAAGCGCCAGGCGGAGTGGCCCGCCACCCTGAACCAGCTGCTGGAGCGCACCGAGTGCTCAGCAGCTCGGAGCACCCTTGCCCCTTTCTTCTTCTTCTTCTTCACTCTCTTTTTTTCCCCATACGCCCATCCTGTCAACAGCATATCCTCTGCTTTACCGGTAGGTGATAGAAATAAATGAGAGAAAAGCTACATCAGCAGAAAATAGACAGATTTCTGTCTGATCTTTATTTCCTAGGAAAGTCTTCCCACTGCAAAAGTAGACTGCATGCAGCATTAACTCAGATCTCATGCACATTCAAAGAACTTGCTTTCCCTCAAAGAATTCTGGGCATTATACAGTAGTTTACTCCTCATAAATTTACAGTTCCCAGCCAACCCTTAACAAACTACATTTTTGCATACATTGTATTGTTCTAATACATACAACAGCCTTGTCAGGTAGGACAGAGCCCAGCAGCGCCGTGTGCAGCGCCCAGCAGCGCCCTGAGCCAGCGGCCTGGCCTGGCCAAGGAGACCGTAAGGTAATAAAAACCATAATAAAAAAATAAGACATCCCACCAAAAATAAGCCGCCCTGTGTTTTTTTGAGGAAAAAAAGTTATAAGACGGTGTCTTAAAAAAGGGGAAACACGGTATTTCGCTGAGTTGCTTACACTTGAGTAGAACTGCATATTCACTCCAGCAATAAGCACCTTTGTAAAATGAGCCAAATTGAAGCAGAACACATTGTTGGAGTGTCAGAATGCATAGATGGAAGGCAAATAAGCGTTCTATGGATCTATTTCGATTAGATGCTTACTCTTGAGTAGAAATGCATCTGCTCTCAAGAAATACGCACCTTTGTAAAATGAGCCAAATTGAAGCAGAACACATTGTTGGAGTGTCAGAATGCATAGATAGAAGGCAAATAAGCATTCTATGGCTTTATTTCGCTGAGTTGCTTACTCTTGAGTAGAACTGCATATTCACTCCAGCAAAAAGCACCTTTGTAAAATGAGCCAAATTGAAGCAGAACACATGGTTGGAGTGTCAGAATGCATAGATAGAAGGCAAATAAGCGTCCTATGGCTTTATTTCGTTTAGTTGCTTACTCTTGAGTAGAAATGCATGTTCACTCCAGCAATCAGCTCCTTTGTAAAATGAACCAAATTGAAGCAGAACACATTGTTGGAGTGTCAGAATGCATAGATAGAAGGCAAATAAGCGTACTATGGCTTTATTTCGCTGAGTTGCTTACTCTTGAGTAGAACGGCATATTCACTCCAGCAATAAGCACCTTTGTAAAATGAGCCAAATTGAAGCAGAACACATTGTTGGAGTTTCAGAATGCATAGATAGATGGCAAATATGCGTTCTATGACTTTATTTCGCTTAGTTGCTTACTCTTGAGTAGAACTGCATATTCACTCCAGCAAATAAGCACCTTTGTAAAATGAGCCAAATTGAAGCAGAACACATTGTTGGAGTGTCAGAATGCATAGATAGAAGGCGAATATGCGTTCTATGGCTTTATTCCGCTTCGTTGCTTACTCTTGAGTAGAACTGCATGTTCACTCCAGCAAATAAGCACCTTTGTAAAATGAGCCAAATTGAAGCAGAACACATTGTTGGAGTGTCAGAATGCATAGAGAGAAGGCAAATAAGCGTTCTATGGATTTATTTCGCTTAGTTGCTTACTCTTGAGTAGAACTGCAGTTCACTCCAGCAATAAGCACCTTTGTAAAATGAGCCAAATTGAAGAAGAACACATTGTTGGAGTGTCAGAATGCATAGATAGAAGGCGAATATGCGTTCTATGGCTTTATTCCGCTTCGTTGCTTACTCTTGAGTAGAACTGCATGTTCACTCCAGCAAATAAACACCTTTGTAAAATGAGCCAAATTGAAGCAGAACACATTGTTGCAGTGTCAGAATGCATAGATAGAAGGCAAATAAGCCTTATATGGCTTTATTTCGCTGAGTTGCTTACACTTGAGTAGAACTGCATATTCACTCCAGCAATAAGCACCTTTGTAAAATGAGCCAAATTGAAGCAGAACACATTGTTGGAGTGTCAGAATGCATAGATGGAAGGCAAATAAGCGTTCTATGGATCTATTTCGATTAGATGCTTACTCTTCAGTAGAAATGCATATTCACTCCAGCAATAAGCACCTTTGTAAAATGAGCCAAATTGAAGCAGAACACATGGTTGGAGTGTCAGAATGCATAGATAGAAGGCAAATAAGCGTCCTATGGCTTTATTTCGCTTAGTTGCTTACTCTTGAGTAGAAATGCATCTGCTCTCCAGCAATCAGCTCCTTTGTAAAATGAACCAAATTGAAGCAGAACACATTGTTGGAGTGTCAGAATGCATAGATAGAAGGCAAATAAGCGTTCTATGGCTTTATTTCGCTTAGTTGCTTACTCTTGGGTAGAAATGCATGTTCACTCCAGAAATAATCACCTTTGTAAAATGAGCCAAATTGAAGCAGAACACATTGTTGGAGTGTCAGAATGCATAGATAGAAGGCAAATAAGCGTTCTATGGATTTATTTCGCTTAGTTGCTTACTCTTGAGTAGAACTGCAGTTCACTCCAGCAATAAGCACCTTTGTAAAATGAGCCAAATTGAAGCAGAACACATTGTTGGAGTGTCAGAATGCATAGATAGAAGGCGAATATGCGTTCTATGGCTTTATTCCGCTTCGTTGCTTACTCTTGAGTAGAACTGCATGTTCACTCCAGCAAATAAACACCTTTGTAAAATGAGCCAAATTGAAGCAGAACACATTGTTGCAGTGTCAGAATGCATAGATAGAAGGCAAATAAGCCTTATATGGCTTTATTTCGCTGAGTTGCTTACACTTGAGTAGAACTGCATATTCACTCCAGCAATAAGCACCTTTGTAAAATGAGCCAAATTGAAGCAGAACACATTGTTGGAGTGTCAGAATGCATAGATGGAAGGCAAATAAGCGTTCTATGGATCTATTTCGATTAGATGCTTACTCTTGAGTAGAAATGCATCTGCTCTCAAGAAATACGCACCTTTGTAAAATGAGCCAAATTGAAGCAGAACACATTGTTGGAGTGTCAGAATGCATAGATAGAAGGCAAATAAGCATTCTATGGCTTTATTTCGCTGAGTTGCTTACTCTTGAGTAGAACTGCATATTCACTCCAGCAAAAAGCACCTTTGTAAAATGAGCCAAATTGAAGCAGAACACATGGTTGGAGTGTCAGAATGCATAGATAGAAGGCAAATAAGCGTCCTATGGCTTTATTTCGTTTAGTTGCTTACTCTTGAGTAGAAATGCATGTTCACTCCAGCAATCAGCTCCTTTGTAAAATGAACCAAATTGAAGCAGAACACATTGTTGGAGTGTCAGAATGCATAGATAGAAGGCAAATAAGCGTACTATGGCTTTATTTCGCTGAGTTGCTTACTCTTGAGTAGAACGGCATATTCACTCCAGCAATAAGCACCTTTGTAAAATGAGCCAAATTGAAGCAGAACACATTGTTGGAGTTTCAGAATGCATAGATAGATGGCAAATATGCGTTCTATGACTTTATTTCGCTTAGTTGCTTACTCTTGAGTAGAACTGCATATTCACTCCAGCAAATAAGCACCTTTGTAAAATGAGCCAAATTGAAGCAGAACACATTGTTGGAGTGTCAGAATGCATAGATAGAAGGCGAATATGCGTTCTATGGCTTTATTCCGCTTCGTTGCTTACTCTTGAGTAGAACTGCATGTTCACTCCAGCAAATAAGCACCTTTGTAAAATGAGCCAAATTGAAGCAGAACACATTGTTGGAGTGTCAGAATGCATAGAGAGAAGGCAAATAAGCGTTCTATGGATTTATTTCGCTTAGTTGCTTACTCTTGAGTAGAACTGCAGTTCACTCCAGCAATAAGCACCTTTGTAAAATGAGCCAAATTGAAGAAGAACACATTGTTGGAGTGTCAGAATGCATAGATAGAAGGCGAATATGCGTTCTATGGCTTTATTCCGCTTCGTTGCTTACTCTTGAGTAGAACTGCATGTTCACTCCAGCAAATAAACACCTTTGTAAAATGAGCCAAATTGAAGCAGAACACATTGTTGCAGTGTCAGAATGCATAGATAGAAGGCAAATAAGCCTTATATGGCTTTATTTCGCTGAGTTGCTTACACTTGAGTAGAACTGCATATTCACTCCAGCAATAAGCACCTTTGTAAAATGAGCCAAATTGAAGCAGAACACATTGTTGGAGTGTCAGAATGCATAGATGGAAGGTGTCACAGTGGCCGGAGTGGACTACTTCAGAGTAACGACGCTACGCAGCTCTGCATTTTATTCTTTTATTGGTGCTGCGTATTTACAGTGCTCAAGTCATTGCTATTTACACGGAGCGATGTTGTCAGTCGGTTTCAGAACCTCCTAATGGCTTTTGGCGCGTCTTTCTCCAACACAAAAGCTTTGGCAGACCCATCCTCTTGCCCCTCCTCTTCCTGCGTAATTCTGGAGTTGGGGGGATGGGTCTTCCCCCCTTGCTTGCCCCTTCCTGTCCCACCTGGGACCTTGGCTCCTCTACCTTGCCTGAGCCTCGGACACGACTTCCTGCTTCCCCACTGGAATCGGAACTCTCCCTGCTTTCCCCTTTGCTCGGGGACGGGCTTGAACTCAGGAGGGGAGGGACTTCGCGATATCCCCTGTCCCTCACATCCACCCCCCTCCCAAGCTCTCCTTCACCCCTCCCCAGGCCCCCCCCAGGTGTCGGTGACGACTGGAAGCCTAAAAACTCGGTGCTCTCCGAGCCCGTTGGTGTGAACACCTCCCCCCAGTCCTGCGAGCCCCCCCCTTCCGCCTGGGAGGACGGGAATCCCAAAAAGTCCGTGGCGTCAGAGCTGGTGGGGGTAAAAATGTTTTGCCAATCTGCTCCTTCCTCTGACTGGGTGGATCTTGGCGACACCCATACCTCATCCTCTGGTTCCTCAAACTCCGCTTCCCAGCGCCATGGTGAGCTGTTCTCCCGTGCCTCCTCCTCCTCCCCCTCCCTTTCCATGTGCCAGGGCTTGGGTCTGTGGGGAAAGAGGGCGTGAAATTCTTCCACCAAGAATTCCTCCTGTATCTGAGTGGCGGGGACCCATTCATTCTGGGACGGTGGAGCATCCTCCCATGCCATGAGGTACTCCAGGCCCCCCACCCCCCACCTTGAATCCAGGATGGCCGTGGCCTCATTGAGTTGCTCCCTGCCTTCCCTCTCCCCCCCCTCCCTCGGGGGTTTGTTCGCTGTCTCGGAGCCTGCTGCTTTCCCTGTACGGCGACAGCAGCGATCTATGAAACACTGGATGCACCCTCATGTCCTCTGGCAGTGCCAGCCTGTATGCCACCGGGTTGACCTGTTGCGTGACCGTGAAGGGGCCCAGCCATTTGGGTGCCAGCTTTTTGCACCTCCCTCTGGTGGGAAGGCCCTCCGAGGACAACCACACCTTGTCCCCCACCCTGATGACCTCCCCTTGTCGCCTGTGGCGATCTGCCCCCTTTTTGTACGCTTCCTTGGCCCTCTCCAAGTGTTCTCTGAGCTGCTGGTGCACCGTCTCCAGTTCCTTTGCCCAATCCTCAGCCTGCGGGCCCTCCTCCTCCTCCTCCCCCTCCCTCTCTGGGAAAGATCTGAGGTCGCGCCCGTAATTGGCCTTAAAGGGCGACACCCCTGTGGAGACGTGCACTGCATTGTTGTAGGCAAATTCTGCTAGTGGCAGGCGATCCACCCAGTCCGTTTGCCGCTGGCTGACGTAGCATCTCAGGTACTGCTGCAGAATGGCGTTGACCCTCTCCGCTTGTCCGTTGGTCTGCGGGTGTCTAGCCGTTGACAAGCTGACCTCCACCTGCAGGAGGTTCATGAGCCGCCGCCAGAACCTGGAAACAAATTGGCGGCCACGATCCGAAATAACCCTTAAAGGTAATCCATGCAGTCTGAAAACGTGATCAACAAACAGTTTGGCTGTCTCTTCTGCCGAGACTGCCCTGGCACACGGTATAAAGTGACACATTTTGGACATGAGGTCCACCACCACCAACACTGCAGTCTTACCCCTGGACGAAGGCAGATCTGTGATGAAGTCCATGGACACCACTTCCCACGGCCTGTGTGGCGTGGCTAAGGGCTCCAGCAACCCTGGCGGCGCTGCTCTGACCACCTTCGCCCGCTGGCAGGTGTTACAGCCCCTTACATAGTCTCGAACATCTTCCCTCACCCCTGGCCACCAGAAGTGTCTCATGACTAGGTGAGTGGTCTTGTCCCTTCCAAAATGCCCCGCTGTTGGGTTGTCGTGCATCTGCTTGAGGACCGTACGTCGAAGCTGGGTGGTGGGTAGGTACAGCGCACCCTTGTAGAAAAGCAGCCCTCTGCGTTCTGCAAAGTCTTTTGCCTGCTCCCTCCCCCCTCTCAGTTCTCTGAAGATGCGGTTGGCAAATTCATCCGCTGCCGTCAGTGCTGTGAGTTCTGCCTCGCTCACCACTGCTGCTCCGCAGGACCATGCCGACGGGGGGAAAATGTGCCTCGGGGCTGGTGGCGCCTCCTCCTCCATGTACTCTGGCTTGCGGGAGAGGGCATCCGCCCTGACATTCTGCTCTCCCGGGATGTAGTGTATGGAGAAGTTGAAGTTCGAGAAGAACTCTGCCCACCGTATCTGCCGCTGGTTGAGCACCCTGGCAGTTCTCCAGAACTCCAGGTTCTTGTGGTCTGTGCACACCTGGATGGGGTGCTTGGCGCCCACCAGGAAGTGCCTCCAGTGCTGGAACGCCGCGTGGATCGCAAGAAGTTCCCGATCGAAAACTGTGTAGTTTCGCTCGGGCTGGGTCAACTTCCTGGAGAAGAAGGCACAGGGTCTCCACTCTCTGTTGGCGTCCAGTTGCAACAAAATGGCGCCCACAGCCTTATCAGAAGCATCTGTCTCAATGCGTAGGGGCGCGTCCTGAACCACGTGGAACAGGTTCTGGTCTGAGGCGAACACCCTCTTGAGGCTTTCGAACGCTGCTTGCGCCTCTGGTGTCCACCTGAACTTCTGCTTGCCTCTCAGGCAGTCAGTGATGGGAGCCGTAACTCGAGAGAAGTTCTTGATGAACTTCCTGTAGAAGTTGGCAAAGCCTAGTAGGCGTTGGGCATCTTTGCGCGTCCTGGGGCTGTGCCAGTCCAGGATGGTCTGCACCTTGTCCTTGTCCATCGCTAGCCCCTTGTCTGACAGCTTGTAGCCCAGGAAGTCCACCTCCTTGGTGTGAAACTTGCACTTCTCCAGCTTCACATACAGGTGGTTCTCCTTCAGGCGCTGTAACACCTCCCTGACGTCCTTCACGTGCTGCACTGGGTCGTTGGAGTAAATAAGGATGTCATCCAGAAAGACCAAGCATTTCCTGAAGAGTAGGGACCCCAGGACGTGGTGCATGAAGGCCTGGAAGCATGCTGAGCCCCCTTGCAACCCGAAGGGCATCACCAGATATTCAAAAGAGCCCAGAGGCGTGAACATCGTGGTTTTCCACTCATCGCCCTCCCGGATCCTGATCAAGTTGTACGCCCCCCTCAGGTCTAGCTTGGTGAAAATCTTGCCCCTGCGTGCCGCTGTCAGGAGATCATCCACTCTGGGCATGGGGAAAGCCACTGGCTCTGTCACCGAATTCAGCCGTCTAAAATCCACCACAAGACGGCGCTGTTGCGTGTCTTTCTTGTCCACCCAGAAGACCGGGCTGCCCCCTGCTGCCTTGCTTTCTCTGATGAACCCCCGCTTGAGGTTCTTGTCGATGAAAGCGCGCAGATCCTCCAGTTCCTGGTCTGACATGGCGTACAGCTTGGCTGGGGGTATAGTTGCCCCTGGCACCAGGTTGATCTGGCAGTCAAAAGGCCGGTGTGGGGGCAGGTGGTCGGACTCCGCTTCGCTGAAGACCTCCTGCAGGTCCCAGTATGGTTTGGGTATCGCCTCACCCCCTTTGACGTGCATGGTGGCCACCGTGGCTATCGGAGGCCCCTCCCCTGGTTGGTGCTGCATGCAATGTTCCAGGCAAAAGTCCGATCCAAAAGTGATGCATCTCTGATGCCAACTTATGGAGGGGTCGTGGCGCGCCAGCCAGCTCATGCCCAAAACGATTGGGGGGTCTGAGATGGTGGTGACGTTGAATGCCAGTGTCTCTGAGTGCCTTCCAACCGTCATTCTCATGGGGGGGGTTTGATGAGTGATGGCCCCTCCCAGCAGCTCTCTGCCGTCAATGGTTGCCACGTGCAGAGGAAAATCCAGCTGCAGAAGCTGGATCTGGTGCTCTTCTGCAAAGTTCCTCGAGAAGAAGTTCGCTGACGCCCCACTGTCAATTAAGGCGAGGACTGTCAGGGGATAGCCATTTGGGAGCGTGAGCGTCACTTCTAGAACCACTCCTGCTCTGGGAGGGGTGGGCTGGCTCTGCTCCTCTCTGTGCGGGTGGGTGGGCTGGGGCTGTTGTCTGCTGACTGTGCCTGGCTGCCGCCCCTTGTCTCCTGCAGCCAGGCTTTCCCGTTTCCCTGCTGTGGTGCTGCGTCAGTGGGGGAGGGCACAACCGTTCCCGCCTTTCCTTGCCACTCCCTGCGATGTGGGCAGTCTCTGACGAGATGCTGGGGGGAGTTGCAGAGAAAGCAATTCCCACCCCTTCCCTCCTTGCGCCTTGGCGCCGCTGGGGTTTGAAAAGCCCGCGCGCGCGCGCTATCAATCTGCATGGGTTCCTGGTCCTGACTGGCCCCAGGCGTGGCTTGAAAGGGTTGTTGAGGGAGTGGCTTCTCCTGCGACCGTGGGAACCAAGCCCGCTTTGCGCGCGTTGCTTGCTTGTCGCTCCACCTGGATTCCTGCCTCACCCCCACCGCCAGAGCCGCTTTGCTCAGTTGATCCATATTACTGGGCTTTGGACCTCTCGAGAGCTCATCCTTCACCTCCTCATGCAACCCCAAGTAGAACGCCGCTTGCATCGGGGCCGACTCCAGATCCCACCCCAATCTGTGCACCAGCATGGTGAATTTCGCCCAATACGCGCGAACTGTCATATTTCCTTGGCGTAAATTATGAAGTTCCTCCTTAGTCTGGTCCATATGACTATCGGACGAATACATCGTTTTCAAACCTTCTAGAAACAGTTTGACATTCTTCATGCAAGGATTCCTTGTTGCAATTAACGGTCTTAGCCACTCCCTGGCCGCCCCTGTAAGGTGCTCCACAATAAACGCTACTCTGTGCTCATCATCAGGGAACTCATCGTGGTGCAGCTCAAGAGCATACACAATCTCAGTCTCAAAGCCCTGAAACTCCTTCGGGTCTCCGTTGAACTTGCTTACTAGGGTCCCGGCTCTCCTTCCTGGCAGCACTTGGACTTGGGGTGCCCCTCCCGCCTTGTTTTTCTCTGCATCCAGCTTGTTTTGGAGGTCTACCGCCACCGCCCTTAAATGCTGCTCTTTTTCCTGAAGCTCTCTCACCTGTTCCGCAAGTTGTAGCCGGTCGTCCTGGACCTTCTTAGTCTCCTCTTTAGCTGCCTTCAATTCTCCCTGCGCCTGCAGCGACAGCTGTTGCAGTTCTAGCTGGGCTTGCTCAGCGATCTGCCGCCACTTCTCCGCCTCTGACACGCTCATCCCGGCAACTCCAAAGTAGCCCAAAAATGATTAGGAGGTTGCTGTCACAGTGGCCGGAGTGGACTACTTCAGAGTAACGACGCTACGCAGCTCTGCATTTTATTCTTTTATTGGTGCTGCGTATTTACAGTGCTCAAGTCATTGCTATTTACACGGAGCGATGTTGTCAGTCGGTTTCAGAACCTCCTAATGGCTTTTGGCGCGTCTTTCTCCAACACAAAAGCTTTGGCAGACCCATCCTCTTGCCCCTCCTCTTCCTGCGTAATTCTGGAGTTGGGGGGATGGGTCTTCCCCCCTTGCTTGCCCCTTCCTGTCCCACCTGGGACCTTGGCTCCTCTACCTTGCCTGAGCCTCGGACACGACTTCCTGCTTCCCCACTGGAATCGGAACTCTCCCTGCTTTCCCCTTTGCTCGGGGACGGGCTTGAACTCAGGAGGGGAGGGACTTCGCGATATCCCCTGTCCCTCACAGAAGGCAAATAAGCGTTCTATGGATCTATTTCGATTAGATGCTTACTCTTCAGTAGAAATGCATATTCACTCCAGCAATAAGCACCTTTGTAAAATGAGCCAAATTGAAGCAGAACACATGGTTGGAGTGTCAGAATGCATAGATAGAAGGCAAATAAGCGTCCTATGGCTTTATTTCGCTTAGTTGCTTACTCTTGAGTAGAAATGCATCTGCTCTCCAGCAATCAGCTCCTTTGTAAAATGAACCAAATTGAAGCAGAACACATTGTTGGAGTGTCAGAATGCATAGATAGAAGGCAAATAAGCGTACTATGGCTTTATTTCGCTGAGTTGCTTACTCTTGAGTAGAACGGCATATTCACTCCAGCAATAAGCACCTTTGTAAAATGAGCCAAATTGAAGCAGAACACATTGTTGGAGTTTCAGAATGCATAGATAGATGGCAAATATGCGTTCTATGACTTTATTTCGCTTAGTTGCTTACTCTTGAGTAGAACTGCATATTCACTCCAGCAAATAAGCACCTTTGTAAAATGAGCCAAATTGAAGCAGAACACATTGTTGGAGTGTCAGAATGCATAGATAGAAGGCGAATATGCGTTCTATGCCTTTATTCCGCTTCGTTGCTTACTCTTGAGTAGAACTGCATGTTCACTCCAGCAAATAAGCACCTTTGTAAAATGAGCCAAATTGAAGCAGAACACATTGTTGGAGTGTCAGAATGCATAGATAGAAGGCAAATAAGCATTCTATGGCTTTATTTCGCTGAGTTGCTTACTCTTGAGTAGAAATGCATCTGCTCTCCAGAAATAAGCACCTTTGTAAAATGAGCCAAATTGAAGCAGAACACATTGTTGGAGTGTCAGAATGCATAGATAGAAGGCGAATATGCGTTCTATGGCTTTATTTCGTTTCGTCGCTTACTCTTGAGTAGAAATGCATGTTCACTCCAGAAATAATCACCTTTGTAAAATGAGCCAAATTGAAGCAGAACACATTGTTGGAGTGTCAGAATGCATAGAGAGAAGGCAAGTATGCGTTCTATGACTTTATTTCGCTTAGTTGCTTACTCTTGAGTAGAAATGCATCTGCTCTCCAGAAATACGCACCTTTGTAAAATGAGCCAAATTGAAGCAGAACACATTGTTGGAGTGTCAGAATGCATAGATAGAAGCCAAATAAGCGTTCTATGGATATATTTCGCTTAGTTGCTTACTCTTGAGTAGAACTGCATATTCACTCCAGCAATAAGCACCTTTGTAAAATGAGCCAAATTGAAGCAGAACACATTGTTGGAGTGTCAGAATGCATAGATAGAAGGCGAATATGCGTTCTATGGCTTTATTCCGCTTCGTTGCTTACTCTTGAGTAGAACTGCATGTTCACTCCAGCAAATAAGCACCTTTGTAAAATGAGCCAAATTGAAGCAGAACACATTGTTGGAGTGTCAGAATGCATAGATAGAAGGCAAATAAGCGTTCTATGGCTTTATTTCGCTGAGTTGCTTACACTTGAGTAGAACTGCATATTCACTCCAGCAATAAGCACCTTTGTAAAATGAGCCAAATTGAAGCAGAACACATTGTTGGAGTGTCAAAATGCATAGATAGAAGGCAAGTAAGCGTTCTATGGCTTTATTTCGCTGAGTTGCTTACACTTGAGTAGAACTGCATATTCACTCCAGCAATAAGCACCTTTGTAAAATGAGCCAAATTGAAGCAGAACACATTGTTGGAGTGTCAGAATGCATAGATGGAAGGCAAATAAGCGTTCTATGGATTTATTTCGATTAGATGCTTACTCTTGAGTAGAAATGCATCTGCTCTCCAGAAATACGCACCTTTGTAAAATGAGCCAAATTGAAGCAGAACACATGGTTGGAGTGTCAGAATGCATAGATTGAAGGCAAATAAGCGTTCTATGGCTTTATTTCGCTGAGTTGCTTACTCTTGAGTAGAACTGCATATTCACTCCAGCAAAAAGCACCTTTGTAAAATGAGCCAAATTGAAGCAGAACACATTGTTGGAGTGTCAGAATGCATAGATAGAAGGCAAATAAGCGTCCTATGGCTTTATTTCGCTTAGTTGCTTACTCTTGAGTAGAAATGCATCTGCTCTCCAGCAATCAGCTCCTTTGTAAAATGAACCAAATTGAAGCAGAACACATTGTTGGAGTGTCAGAATGCATAGATAGAAGGCAAATAAGCATTCTATGGCTTTATTTCGCTTAGTTGCTTACTCTTGAGTAGAACTTCATATTCACTCCAGCAATAAGCACCTTTGTAAAATGTGCCAAATTGAAGCAGAACACATTGTTGGAGTGTCAGAATGCATAGATAGAAGGCAAATAAGCATTCTATGGGTTTATTTCGCTTAGTTGCTTACTCTTGAGTAGAACTGCATATTCACTCCAGCAATAAGCACCTTTGTAAAATGAGCCAAATTGAAGCAGAACACATTGTTGGAGTGTCGGAATGCATAGATAGAAGGCGAATATGCGTTCTATGGCTTTATTTCGCTTAGTTGCTTACTCTTGAGTAGAAATGCATCTGCTCTCCAGAAATACGCACCTTTGTAAAATGAGCCAAATTGAAGCAGAACACATTGTTGGAGTGTCAGAATGCATAGATAGAAGGCAAATAAGCGTTCTATGGATTTATTTCGCTTAGTTGCTTACTCTTGAGTAGAACTGCATATTCACTCCAGCAATAAGCACCTTTGTAAAATGAGCCAAATTGAAGCAGAACACATTGTTGGAGTGTCAGAATGCATAGATAGAAGGCGAATATGCGTTCTATGGCTTTATTCCGCTTCGTTGCCTACTCTTGAGTAGAACTGCATGTTCACTCCAGCAAATAAGCACCTTTGTAAAATGAGCCAAATTGAAGCAGAACACATTGTTGGAGTGTCAGAATGCATAGATAGAAGGCAAATAAGCGTTCTATGGCTTTATTTCGCTGAGTTGCTTACACTTGAGTAGAACTGCATATTCACTCCAGCAATAAGCACCTTTATAAAATGAGCCAAATTGAAGCAGAACACATTGTTGGAGTGTCAGAATGCATAGATAGAAGGCAAATAAGCGTTCTATGGCTTTATTTCGCTGAGTTGCTTACACTTGAGTAGAACTGCATATTCACTCCAGCAATAATCACCTTTGTAAAATGAGCCAAATTGAAGCAGAACACATTGTTGGAGTGTCGGAATGCATAGATAGAAGGCGAATATGCGTTTTATGGCTTTATTTCGCTTCGTTGCTTACTCTTGAGTAGAACTGCATATTCACTCCAGCAATAAGCACCTTTGTAAAATGAGCCAAATTGAAGCAGAACACATTGTTGGAGTGTCGGAATGCATAGATAGAAGGCGAATATGCGTTCTATGGCTTTATTTCGCTTAGTTGCTTACTCTTGAGTAGAAATGCATCTGCTCTCCAGAAATACGCACCTTTGTAAAATGAGCCAAATTGAAGCAGAACACATTGTTGGAGTGTCAGAATGCATAGATAGAAGGCAAATAAGCGTTCTATGGATTTACTTCGCTTAGTTGCTTACTCTTGAGTAGAACTGCATATTCACTCCAGCAATAAGCACCTTTGTAAAATGAGCCAAATTGAAGCAGAACACATTGTTGGAGTGTCAGAATGCATAGATAGAAGGCGAATATGCGTTCTATGGCTTTATTCCGCTTCGTTGCCTACTCTTGAGTAGAACTGCATGTTCACTCCAGCAAATAAGCACCTTTGTAAAATGAGCCAAATTGAAGCAGAACACATTGTTGGAGTGTCAGAATGCATAGATAGAAGGCAAATAAGCGTTCTATGGCTTTATTTCGCTGAGTTGCTTACACTTGAGTAGAACTGCATATTCACTCCAGCAATAAGCACCTTTATAAAATGAGCCAAATTGAAGCAGAACACATTGTTGGAGTGTCAGAATGCATAGATAGAAGGCAAATAAGCGTTCTATGGCTTTATTTCGCTGAGTTGCTTACACTTGAGTAGAACTGCATATTCACTCCAGCAATAAGCACCTTTGTAAAATGAGCCAAATTGAAGCAGAACACATTGTTGGAGTGTCGGAATGCATAGATAGAAGGCGAATATGCGTTTTATGGCTTTATTTCGCTTCGTTGCTTACTCTTGAGTAGAACTGCATGTTCACTCCAGAAATAATCACCTTTGTAAAATGAGCCAAATTGAAGCAGAACACATTGTTGGAGTGTAAGAATGCATAGATAGAAGGCAAATATGCGTTCTATGACTTTATTTCGCTTAGGTGCTTACTCTTGAGTAGAAATGCATCTGCTCTCCAGAAATACGCACCTTTGTAAAATGAGCCAAATTGAAGCAGAACACATTGTTGGAGTGTCAGAATGCATAGATAGAAGCCAAATAAGCGTACTATGGCTTTATTTCGCTGAGTTGCTTACTCTTGAGTAGAATGGCATATTCACTCCAGCAATCAGCTCCTTTGTAAAATGAGCCAAATTGAAGCAGAACACATTGTTGGAGTGTCAGAATGCATAGATAGAAGGCAAATAAGCGTTCTATGGATTTATTTCGCTTAGTTGCTTACTCTTGAGTAGAACTGCAGTTCACTCCAGCAATAAGCACCTTTGTAAAATGAGCCAAATTGAAGCAGAACACATTGTTGGAGTGTCAGAATGCATAGATAGAAGTCGAATATGCGTTCTATGGCTTTATTCCGCTTCGTTGCTTACTCTTGAGTAGAACTGCATGTTCACTCCAGCAAATAAACACCTTTGTAAAATGAGCCAAATTGAAGCAGAACACATTGTTGGAGTGTCAGAATGCATAGATGGAAGGCAAATAAGCGTTCTATGGATTTATTTCGATTAGATGCTTACTCTTGAGTAGAAATGCATCTGCTCTCCAGAAATACGCACCTTTGTAAAATGAGCCAAATTGAAGCAGAACACATGGTTGGAGTGTCAGAATGCATAGATAGAAGGCAAATAAGCGTTCTATGGCTTTATTTCGCTGAGTTGCTTACTCTTGAGTAGAACTGCATATTCACTCCAGCAAAAAGCACCTTTGTAAAATGAGCCAAATTGAAGCAGAACACATGGTTGGAGTGTCAGAATGCATAGATAGAAGGCAAATAAGCGTCCTATGGCTTTATTTCGCTTAGTTGCTTTCTCTTGAGTAGAAATGCATCTGCTCTCCAGCAATCAGCTCCTTTGTAAAATGAACCAAATTGAAGCAGAACACATTGTTGGAGTGTCAGAATGCATAGATAGAAGGCAAATAAGCATTCTATGGCTTTATTTCGCTTAGTTGCTTACTCTTGAGTAGAACTTCATATTCACTCCAGCAATAAGCACCTTTGTAAAATGTGCCAAACTGAAGCAGAACACATTGTTGGAGTGTCAGAATGCATAGATAGAAGGCAAATAAGCATTCTATGGGTTTATTTCGCTTAGTTGCTTACTCTTGAGTAGAACTGCATATTCACTCCAGCAATAAGCACCTTTGTAAAATGAGCCAAATTGAAGCAGAACACATTGTTGGAGTGTCAGAATGCATAGATAGAAGGCAAATAAGCATTCTATGGGTTTATTTCGCTTAGTTGCTTACTCTTGAGTAGAACTGCATATTCACTCCAGCAATAAGCACCTTTGTAAAATGAGCCAAATTGAAGCAGAACACATTGTTGGAGTGTCAGAATGCATAGATGGAAGGCAAATAAGCGTTCTATGGATTTATTTCGATTAGATGCTTACTCTTGAGTAGAAATGCATCTGCTCTCCAGAAATACGCACCTTTGTAAAATGAGCCAAATTGAAGCAGAACACATGGTTGGAGTGTCAGAATGCATAGATAGAAGGCAAATAAGCGTTCTATGGCTTTATTTCGCTGAGTTGCTTACTCTTGAGTAGAACTGCATATTCACTCCAGCAAAAAGCACCTTTGTAAAATGAGCCAAATTGAAGCAGAACACATGGTTGGAGTGTCAGAATGCATAGATAGAAGGCAAATAAGCGTCCTATGGCTTTATTTCGCTTAGTTGCTTTCTCTTGAGTAGAAATGCATCTGCTCTCCAACAATCAGCTCCTTTGTAAAATGAACCAAATTGAAGCAGAACACATTGTTGGAGTGTCAGAATGCATAGATAGAAGGCAAATAAGCATTCTATGGCTTTATTTCGCTTAGTTGCTTACTCTTGAGTAGAACGTCATATTCACTCCAGCAATAAGCACCTTTGTAAAATGTGCCAAATTGAAGCAGAACACATTGTTGGAGTGTCAGAATGCATAGATAGAAGGCAAATAAGCATTCTATGGGTTTATTTCGCTTAGTTGCTTACTCTTGAGTAGAACTGCATATTCACTCCAGCAATAAGCACCTATGTAAAATGAGCCAAATTGAAGCAGAACACATTGTTGGAGTGTCAGAATGCATAGATAGAAGGCAAATAAGCATTCTATGGGTTTATTTCGCTTAGTTGC